>NC_068358.1:53853611-54095174 GCF_020536995.1 Dreissena polymorpha | reverse complement strand
GTACGTCCATCCGAAAAAAACTTTAACATTGGCCATAACTTTTCACTATTGAATATAGAAACTTGAATATTTTGGCATGCATGTGTCTCTCATGGAGCTGCACATTTTGAGTGTGAAAGGTCAAGTTCATCCTTCAGGTCTAATGTCAAATTTATGGCGTCTGTCCATCCGAAAACTTTAACATTGGCCATAACTTTTTCAATATTGAGGATAGCAACTTAATATTTGGCATGCATGTGTATCTCATTCAGCTGAACATTTTGAGTGGTGAAGGTGAAGGTCAAGGTCATCCTTTAAGGTCAAAGGTAAAAAAAAATAAATCAAGAGCGGCGTTCTCATGAAGCTGCACATCTTGAGTGTTGGAAGTTCAGAGGTCAAGGTCATCCTTCAAGGTAAAAAGTTTTTTTTAATTTTTTTAGCTCATCTATTTTTGAAAAAAATTATGAGCTATTGTCATCACCTTGGCGTCGGCGTCGGCGTTGGCGTTGGCGTTGCGTTGGCGTTGGCGTTGGCGTCGGCGTCCGGTTAAGTTTTGCGTTTAGGTCCACTTTTCTCAGAAAGTATCAATGCTATTGCATTCAAACTTGGTACACTTACTTACTATCATGAGGGGACTAGGCAGGGCAAAGTTAGATAACTCTGGCGTGCATTTTGACAGAATTATGTGCCCTTTTATACTTAAAAAATTGCAAATTTTGGTTAAGTTTTGCGTTTAGTTCCACTTTTCTCAGTAAGTATCAATGCTATTGCATTCAAAAGCTTGGTACACTTACTTACTATCATGAGGGGACTGGGCAGCAAAGTTAGATAACTCTGGCATGCATTTGACAGAATTATGTGCCCTTTTTATACTTAGAAAATTGACAATTTTGGTTAAGTTTTGTGTTTAGGGTCCATTTATTCCTTAAGCATCAAAGCTATTGCTTTCATACTTGCAACACTTACTAACTATCATAATGGGACTGTGCAGGCAAAGTAATGTAACTCTGACTGGCATTTTGACAGAATTATGTGCCCTTTTTATACTTAGAAAATTGAAAATTTGATTAAGTTTTGTGTTTAGGTCCACTTTATTCCTACAGTATCAAAGCTATTGCTTTCATACTTGCAAGATGTATGAACTATCATAAGGGGACGGTGCAGGGCAAAGTTATGTAACTCTGACTGGCATTTGGACGGAATTATGGGCCCTTTATACTTAGAAAATTGAAAATTTGGTTAAGATTTATGTTTGGTCACTTTACCCCTAAAGTATCATAGATATTGCTTTCATACTTGGAACACTCACAAACTATCATAAGGGTACAGTAAAAGGACAAGTTGCATAACTCTGGTTGTCATTGTTACGGAATTATGGCCCTTTTTTGACTTAGTAACTTTTAATATATGGTTAAATTTTTGTGTTTCGATCCACTCGAAGTATCAAGGCTATTGCTTTCAAACTTCAAATACTTACATGCTATCATGAGGTTACTGTACCTGGCAACTTGAATTTTACTTTGACCTTTGAATGACCTTGACTCTCAAGGTCAAATTATTAAAATTTTGCTAAAATTGCCATAACTTCTTATTTATTGATTAGATTGATTGATACTTTGATGAAACTACTCTTACCTGACATACCACAATAGACTTCACCCAAACCATCCCCCGTGCCCTCCCCCCCCCTCCCCCCCCCTCCCCCCCCCCCCCCTAATTTTTTTTTTTTTTTTTTTTTTTTTTATAAGATCATCTCACAAATGACCACCACACACCCTCACACTATACCCCCCACACCCACCCCCCCCACCCCCCCCCCCCAAATTTTTTTTTTGATTTTTTTTTTTTTTTTTTTTTTAAGATCATCTCACAAATTATCACCACACACCCTGTCACACTATACCCCCCCCCCCCCCCCCCCGATTTTTTTTTTTTTTTTTTTTTTTTTCGCTTTTTTGGAAGATAATGTAATAAATGTCCACAACCCCACACTATACACCCCTCTTCACTCCACTCCTCCCTCCTTTGTGATTGAAAATGAGAGTCCCTTCACCTTTAAAAAGAAAATAGATGAGCGGTCTGCACCCGCAAGGCGGTGCTCTTGTTTCAAAGCGGCGCAATAGGGGGCATTGTGTTTCTGACGAACACATCTCTTGTTTAATATGTATTCTAGTTTGGGTAGGGGAGGCTTTATATTGATAGGGATCATGCAGATAACAAATCAAAACATCTAAACAAATAATGCATGCAAATTTCAGCATTTTTAATTAATCTTACTCCAACATACTATAAACAATTAATTAAAACACCTTTGCCATCAGTTGACATTTTATATTTATTTTTTTTATGCTCCCCAAAATATTTTCGGTGGAGCATATAGTTGCCAGTTTGTAGTTCCTTCCTTTCGTCACACTTTTTTGACAGTTTAACCTTTCCTTCCGTCACACTTTTTTGACAGTTTAACCTTCATTTCTTTACCAATCTCTTTCATATTTGGCATGTAGGTACCTTGCATGGACCTCTACATTTTGATGAGGTTTGAGGTCACTGGGTTCAAGGTCAAGGTCACCGAGGCTAATAATAGATTTTTCCGTCACACTTTTTTGACAGTTTCTCATAGCACCTTCAATACTTTACTGATCTCTTTCATATTTGGCATGTACGTACCTTGCATGGACCTCTACCTTTTGATGAGGTTTGAGGTCACTGGGGTCAAGATCAAGGTCACCGAGGCTAATAATAGATTTTTTTAGGTGGTTATTAACACATAGATTGACAAAGCACATCACTGGGGAGCATCCATCAGTTTCACTGATATTCTTGTTTCTAGTGCTGTTTCGTCGCATTCAAATCTGCCAAGTAAAAAAATAAAAATTAAATTATCATAAACATCACAAAATCTGCATATGACAGTTTACTTTTTACATGCCTATATTTGGTTTTAAAGAAAAGCCATAAACAACTTTCATATTAGCTAGCTCTCGACATGGATAATTACATAATTGTGAAGCATTGCAAACAAAAGCAGAGTAACAAATTCACATTCTTGACAGATGTGTTTTCCGTATTCTATAGGAAGGCTAGTAGATTCTCAGGCCAACAAGCTGGGTAAAGATGAAGTCCTGAACATGATCAGACATGGAGCCAGCCATGTCTTTGCCTCCAAAGACAGTGAGATCACAGAAGAGGATATCGATGCCATTCTTGCTAAGGGAGAGAAAAAGGTATGCACCACTATTATTTTAATAATTTCTATCCCCCGCCATAGGCGGAGGGATATTGTTTTGGCGTTGTCTGTCCATCTGTCTGTCTGTCTTTCCGTCCGTCCATCAGGCATTTTTGTGTCCCAAGCCATATCTTGGAAGTGCTTTGGTGGATTTCATTGAAACTTGGTATGAGTATATATATATATATGCATATATATTTTTTTCGGTTTTGTCGGTCCTAGACCGATTGGGGTCATGAAAGACCGATTGAAAATCCCTAACAGTCGGTCCTATTCTGTTTGCTAAAATTTGCATGTCATGAAATCGATTACACAGTGAACATGCTAACACCCCCTATTTACATTCTTATCTCGATTCGCTGCAGTCTCTGAACTGGTCAGGACCAGTTAATTGCATGTCAGCCGACTAGTATGACCCCAAGCAGCAAAGATTCGCGCTGTTGTTTATTAGTCATGAGTGAATAACCCGTGTCAATATCAATCGATAATTTCAATGGCTTATACCTAGCACACTAATTAATCGGTCCGTAATGTGTACTCGTCCATGATATAATCGTTGACAGTTACTTCGGAGATGAAAATCTTGATGTAATCCTCGTGGAAATTGTGCATTTCATGCATGAAACAGTAAACTTTCATATAAACAGAGAAGAAAATCGGATATTCTGCAATAATTCTGGGCGGACCATGTACACTGAAAGCACGCGCTGTAACTAAACAAAACATGCCGATACATTTTCCACCATCGCAATAATCCGGCAATAAATGAATGAAAGTCGCGGATCTGATCGACAGAACAGCCAAAAGTTATTTTATGGGCGGAACTTCACACAAGTACACAAGAAAAATAATAAACATTGTATAAAGCTCTAGTAAAAATCGTGTTAGAATCGAAATAATTTGTGTACTTTATTGTTTGTTGTTGAATAACCACGACCGGAAGTTTAGATGCGTGGTATCAAATCACACAGATTATTAATATTGACACCGATGAAAAAAAGTCAGATAAAAAGCACACGAAACACGGAGCGTATATTGCAGAGTCTGTGCACGAAACAACAATGAAATAGCAAATGATAAAACCAATTGAGAAAACTCGTATTTACCGTTTAAAAAATGCCTAAGGGAATTTAACTTGTACTTTTGTTATACCACCTTCATAAATGGCAAAATCAATTCTATATATTTTAACGTAATTTGTCATGATTTCGGATATAAATTTTCGGACACATTTTCCCCAGTTAAATCCAGACCGATTGATGTTGCCGGAAAATATGATCCCTGTATATATGGATAAGAGGATGATGCATGCCAAATGGCATTGTACACCATCGGAAAATAACGGAGTTATGGCCCTTTGTAATGCTTTTTTGTGTGTCCCGGGGCCATATCTTGGAAGTGCTTTGACGGATTTCATTTAAACTTGGTATGAGTATATATATATATATATATATATATATATGGATAAAAGGATGATGCATGTTGGCGGTGTCCATCCGACCAGAAATTTTTTGTGTCCAGAAGTTTAATGGCGGGGGATATCAATTCAAGGAATTTGCTTGTCTTGGTAAGTTTCGGCTTTTATTACTGTAATAGGAATTTATTTTTAATAACATGTAATTTGTGTTTTTGTAAGATATGGCATTTCTGTTGGATCTTAAATATGTGGAATTTTTTTATTATGTCTAACTATGCTTTGGGCTTGGAAGTTTTTTTGACATTTGATTTCATGTTTAAGAGGTCCCACAAATAATGAGGAACATTAAGTGTCTAACAGATAATATTTTTCACATTAATATTTAAAACTAATAAAAATTCCATGAGTACTTATAGGAAACAGTACTAAGGTTGTAAATCGGTATCATTAATTGATGTATCAAACATTTCCTTAAAATGTGTACATGGTAAATTATTTTTTTTTAAGAATTTGGCAATACATGGCCATATAATTATACCCTCTATTACCATTGGTAATAGGGGCTATATAGGAGTCACTTTGTCTGTCGGTCTGTCTGTCTGTCCCGAAATTTCATCCGATCTTCACCAAACTTGGTCGTAATTTGTATCTAGATGATGTATAGGTCAAGTTTAAATATGGGTCATGCCTTGTCAAAAACTAGGTCACAGGGTCATATAGTGTGTTTTAAACAAAGTGTGTTCGGACCATAACTATGTCATTTATTGTTAGATTTTAAAATAACTTGGTACATTTGTTCACCATCTTGGGACGGTGTGTTGTGTGAAAAAAGTACGTCAACATCTCAAAGGTCAAGGTCACACTTGGAGTTCAAAGGTCAAATGCATGTCCGGGCCATAAATTTATCATTTATTGTGAGATTTAAAAATCATTTAGCAAATTTGTTCACCATCATTGGACGGTGTGTTGCGCAAAAGAATTTCGTCGATATCCAAGGTCAAGGTTTAAAATCATTTGGCACATTTGTTCAGCATCATTGGCCAGTGTGTCGCGCGAAAGAATTACATTAATATCTCCAAGGTCAAGGTCAAACTTTGAGTTCAAAGGTCAAAAATGGCCATAAATGAGCTTGTCCGGGCCATAACTATGTCATTCATTGTGAGATTTTAAAATCATTTGGCACATTTGTTCACCATTATTGTATGGTGTGTCGCACGAAAGAATTATGTCGATATCTCCAAGGTCAAGGTCACACTGAGTTCAAAGGTAAAAAATGGCGGTAAATGATCTTGTCCGGGCCATATCTATGTCATTCATTGTGAGATAAAATTACTTGGTACATTTGTTCACAATCATTGGAAAATGTGTCATGCGAAAGAATTAACGTCGATATCTTCAAGGTCAAGGTCGCACTTGGAGTTCAAAAGTGAAAGCCATAGATGAGCTTGTCCGGGCCATAACTACATTTTGAGATTTTAAAATGACTCTGTACATTAATTTTGTTCACAGTCATTGGACAGCGTGTCATGCAAAAGAATTCAAAAGTTCAAAGGTCAAAATAGGCCATAAATAATAATGGCATAATAATTCTTAAAAATAACCATTTAGATTCTCTTGTTTTGTGAAGACAGGTTGCAAAATAGTCCGTGTCAATGCGGCATGTGGGGGTATACGTCACGTCTGTGACAAAGCTCTAGTTCTTTATAATTTTGCTAGTCTTTTTGATAAGAAGTATCATTTGACATAAGAATGGTATTGGTGAAACCTAAGGTAACAGTAATTAACGTTGAAGATAAATATAAATCATGCAAACCATACAATGCATTAAGGAATCATAATTCATAATTGTTTGCAGTAGGTGACCATGTATATTTGGTCCTTGAAAAGTATCATAGGTAATAAATATTATCTGTACAAATCAATAAATAAAGTACTGATAATTCTTTACCAGATTAAGAAAAATAAACATTTCTTTGTTTTTATTACTATCAGACAGAAGAGATCAAAGAGAAGATGGACAAACTGGGCGAGTCTAACCTACAGAAGCTGACGTTTGACACTGAACAGGGATCCATCTACCAGTTTGAGGGTGAAAACTTCCGCGAGAAGCAGAAGATTGGCATGAACTGGATTGAGCCACCAAAGAGAGAGCGCAAGGCCAACTACGCTGTTGATCAGTACTTCAGAGAGGCACTCCGTGTGAATGAACCAAAAGCTCCCAGGGTACAAAGTTTACTTATGACGCAATTATGTTAATGTGTGCTGTAAAGCTAGGCTTGCTGAATTGTTTGCAGATTGTGTGAGTTAAGTGACTACATGTCAGAAATATTATGTAAGGTTTTAACTGTGTTGCATAAATTCTCAGAACTTGCTTTTCTGGTCTGTTAATTTTTTTCTTATTTTCTATCACAGGTTTGTGAATACCCTGTCTTGAAATGTAAATTGATACGTCTACAAAAGTTGTAGTTTATTCACCATAGGTGTTTTTTCAACTTATGTACAGGCTCCGAGACCTCCGAAGCAGCCAAACGTTCAAGATTTCCAGTTCTTCCCACCGAGACTGTTTGAGATCCTGGACAAGGAGATCTACTTCTATCGCAAGAGTATCGGCTACCGTGTGCCCAGGAATCCAGAGCTGGGAGCCTGACGCAGAGAGGATCAGAAAGGAGGAGCAGGCCAAGATAGACGAGTCTGACGTGTTGACAGAGGAGGAAACTGCCGAGAAGGATGACCTGCTCAAACAGGCGAGCCACATTGGCCTATTATAGTCCAAGATACATTTCCTCTTAACCCTTTTCATGCTGGGAAATTTGTTGTCTGCTAAAATGTTGTCTGCTGAATTTTTAAAATTAGCATTTTCTTCGATTTTTTTCAAAGAATACTATCATAATAGCAAACAGTTTGGATATTGATGAGACGCCACGTTCTGTTGCGTCTCATCTGGATCCAAACTGTTTGCAAAGGCCTTCAAAATTCGGTTCCAGCACTGAAAAAGTTAACCCTTTACCAAACAGATGCACTGTTACAATTTAACACATTTGCAGTCCCTTAGAAGATAACCATACAGTTTTGGACCTATCATACTAGATTCAAGTTTTAACGGCTCATGTTCAATCCTTAGCTTCTCTCATCTTATTAGCAACAAACAGCATAAAACCGGAACAGACTGAGCTTACTCGTAGGCTGATCTGGTTCTTTGCTGGTTGCATATGGCCATTTTTACTGTGCTTCTGAGCAGAAAAGGGTAAATAGAGATAGAGTATAGGGAATTCATGAAATTAAGAAACTGCAACAGATGAGAGACTGTTGGTTGATATACTTATTTCTACATATTTGAACGAGACTAAGAAGTTTGTCAACACTATTGTGCTTTGTTATTTTGTTTAACTTAAGTGTAATAAATTTCAGGGTTTTACTGAGTGGAACAAACGGGACTTCAACCAGTTCATCAAGGCCAATGAAAAATATGGACGTGACGACATTGAAAAGATCTCCAGAGAAGTGGAAGGAAAAACTCCAGATGAGGTTTGTGTCCATGTCTCTTGATCTCATACAAGTAAACATATTTATTAGTTGATTAACCTCAAGCTATGAATCCAAGCCATGTTCTTTAATAGATTAAGGTATAAATCTTGTCATAAATACCATAAAAATATCACTAACATCTAAGGGTGTCACGTTTACAGATTTTTCTAAACGTTAAACGAAAGAAATAAACGACACGTTACCGTTTAAACGGTATCCCTATGTCTGTTTAAAAAGCATCAGTACCATCGCATTTCCAAACCGAAAATAGTATTTTATTTCCGGAAGTAATATTCAGTGCATATCCCATTCGCGCAATGGCGTCATATTAAAACCATAAAATATTATCAAACAGAGCATCCGAATCACCACATGTGTATTCGTCATTCTATAAAAACAATTTAAAGAACATCGAAAATAATGTAAAATCAATGAAAAATACTGTTTCCGAAAACGACACTCCGAAACAAATGCACGTATTTTGCATATGACATACAATGCGTATATCGTTTGACCGCAGAAAATGAAAAACCAGTAAACTAGCTAAAACGTAATCAATATATAAGTTGGTTAGAATATTGCTTTTCAACATGCTACCGCAGTGTTTGACTTGGCTTATCAAACTCTTAAAATATTTCATATGCAGTGTTTCCTTGCCAACTTGTAAGATTTTCGAAAAGTAGTGAAGATTTTCCGTTAGTTTCCGTTCATGTCTGTGCCATCCGCTAACCAATCAGAAATAAATTATTGCCGAATTCGGTACCCGGTTTCGCAGTTTGTCATCGATATACTTCGTACGGCTGGTCGGCTGCGTTATTTGCACCCCAATATTATTATATTGATATTGACTGTCGTTTAAACGTTTACTGTTTTGGTAAACGTTTTTCAGCAATACACGAAACACGACTGTTTAAACGTGACACCCTTACTAACATCTTTTAGAATAAACATTTTTGTTGACAATGTATCTGGATTGAAAAGCTGTTTGGTTAAGCCCCATTTTATTGAATCTAATATTTTGTTTCTCTTAAGGTTGTTTCTTCTGTAAAGTGTGCAGTTTCAATATTTGTATATGATACTTAAAATCTGAAAATTTCTGAAAATAGAATTTTCTCAACAAGTCCTTATTATGTAATATTGTATGTTTCTTTACCTTTTCCAGGTTATAGACTACTCCCGGGTATTTTGGGAACGCTGCAATGAACTACAAGACATTGAAAAAATCATGGCCCAAATCGAGCGAGGAGAGGCAAAAATTCAGCGGCGAATCAGCATTAAGCGTGCCCTGGATGCTAAAATGATACGCTACAAAGCCCCGTTTCACCAGCTGCGAATCCAGTATGGCACAAACAAGGGCAAGAACTACACAGAGGAAGAGGACCGGTTCCTGATCTGTATGTTACACAAGCTTGGCTTTGACAAGGAGAATGTATATGACGAGCTGAGGACCGCCATCCGACAGGCACCCCAGTTCAGATTTGACTGGTTCATCAAGTCTCGAACAGCCATGGTAAGGAGACTGATATCCATGTGATGTTTTGTCCAGATAGGCGATACATTGTATTAAGTAAAATAGAATTTATCAATATGGTTAATAAAAGTAAGATTTGTAAAAACATAGATCTTACTTTTAGTGTGTTATTGTTTCAAGTCATTTTCAAAGTCAGTGCTCTGTGTAGCTAGAGCGGAGATTGATTAGTTTGTGTGTAATCTTAAACTGAGGCAAAGTGCTTTTAGGTGTAAATAGAAGGTTTACACATTACTGTTCTTTTCAAGACTTGTACAATTTGCAGAATTCTTTTTTTTTATTTAGCCTATATTTTTTATGAATCTTTGTTGTAAAGTTTATATTTTCCCATAATGAAGTCTTCTGCAAAAGTCCATCTGACCTTGGATAAATCCAGTTAAACTTAATGAGCTCCAAAAAAAAAAATATCCAGAATACTGGCCCTCATGGCTCATGAAAAAATCTGGTTTAGCTCCTACTTGTTTTTCCTATGCAGTAAATTGAAGATTATGCCATTACAGTTAAAAAGATTAAAATGTTTGTGGCCAGAAATGGATTTTACACTTCCATGGAGAGTGCCTATGAATTTTGTAAGGTCAGGTTATAAAAGATAAATTAGATGAAATCGGAAAACCGGGCTTAATGCATGTGGTTAAAAGCGATGTTCGATGTTCCAGATTAGCCCTTGAAGTCTGCACAGACTTATCAGGGATGACACTTTCCTGCCTTACTAAGATTTTCGCTTCCTGTCATGTAAGCGGAAGGGGTTGTCATTGATTAGCCTGTGCTGACCTTGGACAATACAACGTTCATGCATTAAGCCCTGGTTTCCCAGAGTGAGGCTCAAATATTTGCCAACTTTTTACCTCCTTGTGGTCATTTTCAGGAGCTGCAGCGGCGCTGCAACACACTGATCACACTTATAGAGCGAGAGAACATGGAGCTGGAGGAGAGAGAGAAGGCTGAACGGAGACGCAAGGGCAAGTCCAGTGCACAGAAGGTACAAGCCCTTGATGGGTGCTCTTTGTTTACGTAGACTAGTTTAAGCAGTCTTTACAAAAACAGACACCCGTTTCCTCTGAGTCGGTGAAGTTGAAATATGACATGAATTTAGTTTTATGCAACCCATATACTCATTAATAACGCAGGTGTTTTGTTCCCCTCTTAATTGCCAAATTGTATTAAAACTCTGCTGGTTGCAAGTGAATAATACAAAATGCAAAATGAACTGGCAAGTGCGCTGAAACTATATTTGAAGCAGCTCCAATTTGTTCAGACCAGGGTTCACATGAAAGAAAGTTCAGCCTTGATTTGTGTGATTGCAGAAGAAAATTAGTCATGAAGGCTGAATACTTTCATCTCCTGCACTTGTCACGAGCAAATTAAGTCAATATATTCCTTTTAGTGCAAATGTTAATCAAATATTACAATAGTTCTAAAAGAAAATACATGGACTGGCAAGGCTGATGGAAGGAAAATGAAAGCTGTTCATAAATTAGTAATTCAATTTGTTTGTAATATTTTAATGGGTCAACGTTAATTTAAAGTAGTAATTATAATTACCAGGTATTATAACTATATGACTTTGAAAATTTTCAGGCTGCAAAGAGAAAGGCAGAAACTCCGACAAACAGTGCCAGTAAAGCAAAGAAGAAGAAATGAAGAAAACACTGACGAGTGTATCAGTTGACAGAAAGTGTACATGATAATGTGTTGAAGGATCTGTTTTAGTCCTGTGCGATTGAATAGATTGAAGGCATGGGCTGGATTGGAACTATTGAAGAATATTCAAACCTGACCTGCGGCTATTCTAAGTTCTATAGCAATCACTACGGTTGATTTCTCTAAAAAACCTACCTTGAAGGTGTTAAGTACTGTCTGGAGCAATGAATATTTTTTCGGCATTTACAACTTATATATTTTAGTACAATAAATATGTTTCATTTAATATTTTCCTCATTTGTGTTTGTAAGTTAGTTAGACGTAAATTGTATAACTATGACCAAGCTTTCACATTATTTTTCATTTCAAATTTATGTTGTGATGTGTAAATAATAATGTGAGTAATAAAATTCAACAAAACTCTTTTACTCGCTCATTTTATTGTTATAAATAAGGCAGTGCAAAAAATTGCTGTCCACTTTTAAACAAATGTCAAGTACCGGTAACAAGACAGCTTAATTTTTATTATGTCCCCCACTATAGTAGTGGGGGACATATTGTTTTTGCCCTGTCTGTTGGTTGGTTGGTTGGTCTGTCTGTTTGCGCCAACTTTAACATTTTGCAATAACTTTTGCTATATTGAAGATAGCAACTTCATATTTGGCATGCATGTGTATCTCATGAAGCTGCACATTTTGAGTGGTGAAAGGTCAAGGTCATCCTTCAAGGTCAGAGGTCAAATATTGGTGGCCAAAATCGCTTATTTTATGAATACTTTTGCAATATTGAAGATAGCAACTTGATATTTGGCATGCATGTGTATCTCATGGAGCTGCACATTTTGAGTGGTGAAAGGTCAAGGTCATCCTTCAAGGTCAGAGGTCAAATATATGTGGCCCAAATCGCTTATTTTATGAATACTTTTGCAATATTGAAGATAGCAACTTGATATTTGACATGCATGTGTATCTCATGGAGCTGCACATTTTGAGTGGTGAAAGGTCAAGGTCATCCTTCAAGGTCAGAGGTCAAATATATATGGCCCAAATCGCTTATTTTATGAATACTTTTGCAATATTGAAGATAGCAACTTGATATTTGGCATGCATGTGTATGTCATGGTGCTGCACATTTTGAGTGGTGAAAGGTCAAGGTCATCCTTCAAGGTCAAGTATATGGGTCAAAATTGCGCATGTAATGTCACTTCTGCAATATTGAAGCTAGCAATTTTATATTTGAAATGCGTGTGTATCTCAAGGAGCTGCACATTTTGAGTGGTGAAGGGTCAAGGTCAAGGCCATCCTACAAGGTCAAACATCATAAAGGGGGACATTGTGTTTCTCAAACACATCTTGTTACAAATTCATTTTTCAGTTCAGTTTTCGTTATGGATATTTATTATATAAACATTTAAGTGGACTGTATTACCTAATGGACATTCTTGTAGGAATGAAAGCGTGTATCTCAGAAGATTCAATATCTGTGCAAAATGTGTGTTCTTATTCTTTATCACACATACCAATTGTGGGAAAAAGTGTGAACGCCAATATATATTAGTAGGCGGAAGAATAAAATAATTTCTGAACAAGCAATATTTTTGTCTTATTTCTGAATTAATGCTTTTACATGATAAAATCTAAATTGTGTTAACATAGGACACTGAACAATGCGTTAAAGATGTATGAGCAAGAAAAAAAGAGTGTACTTGCCTAGTCATATTTTCATCTTTCAATTCTGAATAAAGCATATACAGGAGGTGAAAATGTTTGATCATTCATCAAATCTTGTTAATAAGCATTTTCAAGTTATTATAATGATGCACATAATGAAGGTATGAACATAAAAGTAATTAGAAGGCCCTACCAACAATATGGTAAATTGTGCACATGAAAAAGGGACTTCCCATCATACCATGAGCATAAGCACACAGGTAAATTGAGAGGCAAATACTTGTGGACTAAATGTAAGCCTAAGATACTAACAGATACTTTATTTTCCAACCTTTATGTAACAGTTTGAAACCATTAAAATGCAACAAAATATAACAGTAAATGTAATACACAAATTCAATCTGCTTATCAACTGAAGTAAATTTTATGTACCAAGTAAAATGCAACAACAAGAGGGCCTGAAAGGCCCAAAGTCGCTCATCTGAGATAAGATATTTTTGGGACAAATCTTCTGACCAAGGACAGTAAATGTGGCCTCTAGAGTGTTAACAAGATTTTACTATAGCCATATAAGGAAAAATGCCCCGCCCCCTGGCAGCCATGTTTTTCAAGCAAACATAATTATTTTCGAAATCATCCAAGATATCATTGAGACCAATCTTCTGACCATATTTCATGAAGATTGGGCAATGAATGTGGCCTCGAGAATGTTAACAAGGTGTATCTATAGCCATATAAGGAAAAATACCCCGCCGCTAGTGGCCATGTTTTCAAAGCAACCAAAACCATTTTTGAACTCATCCAAGATATCATTGGGACAAATCTAAGTTTCATGATGAACAGAAAATAAATGTGACCTAAGAGTGTTAACAAGGTTTTACAATAGCCATATAAATAAAAATGCCCCGCCCCCGTGGTGGCCATGTTTTTCAACCATCCGGCATCATTTTTGAATTCGTCCAAGATATCATTGGGATGAATCTTCTGACCAAGTTTCATGAAGATCGGACTATAAATGTGGCCTCTAGAGTGTTAACAAGGTTTTACAAAAGCCATATTTAGCCTTATAAGAAAAAAATGCCCAGTCCCCTGGCGGCCATGTTTTTTAAAGAAACCAAAACAATTTTCGAACTCATCCAAGATATCATTGTGACAAATCTTCTGACCAAGTTTCATGAAGAACGGAAAATAAGTGTGGCCTCTAGAGTGTTAACAAGGTTTTACTATAGCCATATAAGTAAAAATGCCGCACCCACCTGGCGGCCATGTTTTTCAACCAACCGGCATCATTTTCAAACTCGTCCAAGATATTATTGGGATGAATCGTCTGACCAAGTTTCATGAAGATTGGAAAATAAATGTGGCCTCTAGAGTGTTAACAAGATTTTACTATAGCCATATAAGGAAAAATGCCCCGCCCCTTGGCAGCCATGTTTTTTCAGCAAAGGTTACCATTTTTGAACTCGTCCAATATATCATTGTGACAAATCTGAGCAAGTTTCATGAAGATTGGAAAATAAATGTGGCCTGTATAGATTGTTAACAAGGTTTTAATATAGCCAAATAAGGAAAAATGCCCCGCACCCTGGCAGCCATGTTTTTCAACCAACCGGCATCATTTTCGAACTCATCCAAGATATTATCGGGATGAATCTTTTGACCAAGTTTCATGAAGATCAGACAATAAATGTGGCCTCTAGAGTGTTAACAAGATTTTACTATAGCCATATAAAGCCATATAAGGAAAAATGCCCCGACCCTTGGCAGCCATGTTTTTCAAGCAAACGTAACCATTTTCGAACTCATCCAAGATATCATTGAGACCAATCTTCTGACCAAATATCATGAAGATTGGACCATAAATGTGGCCTCTAGAGAGTTAACAAGGCAAATGTTGATGCCACACAACGGACGACGCATGACGGACAAAAGGCAATCACAAAAGCTCAGCATGAGCACAACCCATGAGCACATTGTGCTCAGGTGAGCTAAAAAACATAATCTCTTCTAAGCTTTTGAAATTGACTTAAAATAGTACATACTTTATATCCATGGTTACATTTATGTGGCAGCACATACTAAAGAATATAATAATATTGAATGCAGTATGAGGTAATATCTTAAAACGCCATAATAAGACATTAATGAGTTGAACTTGTACAAGACAATCAAAATGCTTCAAGCTTCCCATGAGCAATTTGGCCTTAGATGAGCTGAACACAGAAATATACTTCATATTTAGTTTCTTCTAAGCACTCAATGTTAAAATTTATTCATAAAATACACATATTTGAACAGTTATCAAACACAAAATGGCAATAGTAGGATAACCACACTTGTTATCCAACAATTCTTGAAAGAACATTTGCATGTATGAGACCTGCCTGGCTGACATTTGGTCTGCATGAACAACTGAGATTTTTTTTTCGCATCAGGACTGGTAGACACTTATGAATAAAAGTGCTTTAGTAGACAGATAAGTGGTTTTATGTGTTGCAGTTACAAGTATTTGGAAATGAAGGCCAGGCACTAGTGTTATTTTCATAGCCCAATGACCAGTACTTAACAAGTATAGTCAGATAGGAATTGTACAGCCTACGGCTTAGACTTGGTTTTTGCGCAGACAGCAGCTGCTTTTGAATTGAGATCTGTTACTATCTATAATAAAATGTAAATAAATTTGAGCAAATGATGTATATAATCACCCACTTTATCTGTTGATCTTAATTAATTGGGATCTTTGAATAACATACAAAAAACAAGATGGCAGGTACTTTCTTTGGCATGTTATCTATTAAAATAGTTCATATACATAAATCTGTCATTAAAAGTAACAAACAAATAGAAATGATTATGACGAGAAACTTGAAAAAATTTACAACAATCAGCCGCCATTGCTATGGTAATAGGTTGTACATAAAATACAGTGAATAATAACAGTACTTTTAAAGTGTAATATATACAGGTAACAATATCAACATTAATTATTTATATTTAGATCATTATTTCCTGAAACTAACACATAATGGAAAATACTTGTGCTGAAATTGTAATGTGTAAATACTGCAATATTGCTAAAAAACAAAACAATAAAATTATGAATTGTTGTTTACAAAATCAATATAAAAATATTGTGAGTTGAATTGGAAATTGATAGTCAGATTAATTTAAATGTTTCATTGTCAAAAACACTACTTTGAAAAACAATTCACAGATTATATATACTTAAAATAACTTTGTTAGTCAGATTTATTGTAATATTTCATTGCAAAAACACGCTTTGAATATTAGTATAAGCATAATAATCATATATAGAGGATATTTGTTGGAATGGTGGAATATCATATCACGAGTGATCATGAAAAAAAATCACTTGTGGCACTATTCCAACTAATCGAGCTAACTATTTTAATTTTATGCTTACAAATTAATATTTTTGTATTAAAACTAGAGAATTTCGCTAAAATAATGACAACATGACATAACAGATAATTTTAACTGTCTGAAATAGTGATTTTTCAGTTTCAATTCACTGATATTTTGTCAATAAACCACCAGAAAGCATTACATAAACCCAATTGATCAGTCATTATGCTGTTAACTCTCTGTCAAGTTATATCTCTGAGTGTCAAATAATGCAAGACTGGTACTTAAACATAATTATGAAACATTCATTAGATAGTACACGAACACTGCTAGAGCTACAACACTGACACATATAATGAGCACTGATTTGTGCTTGGAAAGGAAGGACTCTTCCACTACTGTCTCTGTGTTTTTCCGTGGCCTTCGTTTTCGGCCTTTAGTTTTCCTCTCAAATTCTTCTAGTTCCGCTCGCTGTTTCTTCTCTTCCTCTTCTTGTAACTTCCTCCTCTCTTCATCTTCAACCTACACACAATATACATGATATACATGTATGATCTATTTTCAATTTTATCATTAATATTGACATCCTTGAGGGTGCTTTAGTCCCAATGTATATCGTTTATTTGGCGATATTGTCTTACAAGAGACATATTTTTAAACAATACTATTTTGAAAACAACCAATCTTAATTACCATAGATACCAGTTGTTAGTACAGTATTAACTATTAAAGAACTCTTATAAATATGCAGGATCTGTCGTAGGCTTCACCAATATATGTGCACCCGAGAAATGTTATGTCAACCAAAGCATTTAAATTTTCATAGGATAAAAATATTGTTAATGTTACAATTTTTTTTTTGTCTTTAAAAATACAGAGAGTGGTTGCTTAAGGTATGATTAATTCCTAACTAATTACTGGTATAATTAATTACTGGTATATTTAATTACTAATTATGAAACTGCTTTTTCTGTCAATGCATAACAACTGGATGATAAATTGACCTTATTCTTATGACTGGTAGTAAGACAGACCTTTTTCTTCTTGTCCTGCTCTTCTAAACATTTCTCGTCACACTGTAAGTTTGCTTTTTCCGACTCAGCATTTCGACATTTTACTTCCCGTTTCTGGCGCCGACATTTGCAGCGTATTGTGGTCTTTCGCTCACACTGGTCAGCCCTTGTGCATGGACCTGCGTGGCATGGCAAACTGCACTGATGTCCACAGCTGATCTACAGTCATGAAGGGGCACAGGCATATATATGGTAAAAATTGTAATGTATATAATTTTTATGTTTCAAAACACAGTGTATATATATCCATGTATTTTTTATTGGAAGTTATGGTTAATTATAAATAAACTTTTTATTCATTAGTAATAAACATTATATAAAAGTACAACATTAATAAAATTGACAGCGATTTAAATCTTATCATACTTAATATATTTTTTATGCAGTTATGCATCAGTCTTTATTTAGAAATATTATAAGCATTTACACACTGATTGTGTTTACTGTGGGTTTTTCTTCATATATAACAAGTAACAAGTCATTGTACATAATAAGTGAAACTTAACAACTTTTTGTTTAATAGCAGAAGACTATAAAAAAAAAATAAAAAAAATCTAAAATCTAAAACAAGACTCATAGCTATACAGTTCTTATTAAGATATATTAAGGGGCATGTAAAAGTGACTTTCAAATAATCAGTTCATAGTGATTTCTTGAGAAAACGCTCGAGTAGTTCGCTCAACAAACTTATAACATTTTATGTGTACCAAACTGACAGACCCACCAAAAGGTGACTGCAACATATGCACACTTAAACATATTAAGAGGCAGTGTAACAATCCCAATCATTCCCAGTACACCTCACCTGTTTAGGACACGGTCCCCCGCACACTTTCAGAGCCTCCTTCTGCCTGTCATTGCTAGCCACCCACTTGAAGCACTCAATAAACTGCACAGAGACCTGGCAGTGGCAGCGCATGCGGAACATTTGCCTGCAGTCTGGGCAGGGCCCGGGATGGCAGGGGTTGGGACACTCGTGTGTACAGCCCTCGGGCCTCTCAAACTGGCAGCCAACCTCACACACCTCACAATTCGTACCAGCCTTCAGAAGAAATGGGAATACTTTTGTTTTATTTATTGATATAGAGAATACTGGGTTAGTGTTGAATAAAGAATAAAGATAATGATCTTGTCTTTTATCTGACTCATTTGTGCCCTTGCGTTCAGGGATTTTTAGATATAAGTTTTTGCACTGTTAATACAAGTCAAACTGATAATAGACAAAACAGAAAGAAATCCAAACAGATCCTCAGGAAGGTGAGTTTATGAGTCAGATTCGATGCTTGTCTAGTCCTATGTAATTAAAGCTTTTATGTTTATTAAGCATGGCAAAGAAACATTGCAGAGCCCAGGCAATACTTAAATGACCTCTAAGCTGGTATTCTATTTTATTTTTTTAATAAATAAAACAAGTGCTTTGTCACAGACACAACAGCAGTCATTTGCAGGGTGTATGTTGTCAGAGTGAGAACAGAAAGTCTGCATACATTTTAATTACCTACTTTAAGTACATTTTTATCATGGAAGAATGTACATATTGGGTGTAAATTATTTCTTTAACCATATGAACTAGAAATTGTGTTATACAAAAAACACTTAAATATCATGCATATTCCCCCATATGACCCTCTTTTTACTAACATAGCTTAATTGCTTTTTGAGTTATTAGAGGATAAAGAATTTTCAGACAAAGAGAGCGACAGAAAGATAGCAGGACAGAATGAGACACAAGAAATAATGTGCATATTCCCCATATGGCCCTCTATCCACATAGTGAGTTTCATCAACCTAGCATAAGAACATTTTTTTAGTTATCGCAGGATCCAGATTTTCGGACGGAGGGCAGACAGACAAGCAGACTAACACAAAATTCAAGACCTGGATTTAGACAGATAAACCAAACTTCAAACACACCGACAGACCAGAGTTTTACACATAATACCCGCCCGTTGCACCAGTAGGGAACTTACAACTACCAGTTAGTAAAAGGAAAAAAACAATTAAAACATGCAAAAAGATGATGTAATTACTGAGCGTCTGCTTGCTAGATTCAAGATTGTGGAAATTCAAGTGTTATTGTGTTTTTTTGTGTGGCATGGTCATACCAAATCTGTCATGTGTTGCATTGCTATGTCAGCCATGTTTAAGGACAAAATTTCATATACAGTCGAAACCTGATGGCTCGAACTCGCTTGGCTCGAATTTCTGGTTGGCTGAAACTCTCATCAAAGCACCGATTTTTTATTGCTTTATATTCATATTAAATTTTGTTGCATGGCTCAAATTAGCGTGGCTCGAATTATCAGATGGCTCGCACTGTTTTCACAGTCCCGGGCACAATTTTCACACGTTATTTTGTTCTGATGGCTCAAACTCGCTTCAGGTCACATAAACTGTTAATCGATTTGGACCGCTTGACTAAAGGCACGCAACAATTGATATAACACCTGTTGCATGTCATCGACTCAATCATTAATTGATTTGAGTAAAAGATGACATTTAATAAAATATTGGTACATAAAAGTATTAAGTATATATTTGGTTCTCATTAATGCAAAAGCAGAAAGTAGTACAGAGTTTAAGCAATATGTGTACTCTTCAAATGGAGGTAAATATGTTTGTAAACAAAAGTTTATTAGAAATCGGATGGCTTGAATTCCGGATGGCTCAAACCCATTGGGTTTCGACTGTAAATGTGTGGCACTGAAAATGTGTCTTGCACATCTACAATCCATGGTAAGAGCATATATGAAGTTTCAACTTATAACCTTTTATTTAGACTGACCTCCCAACAGACCACTTGACCAAAATTGGACAGAAAGAGTGACCAATGCGACAGAAAGAGTGATTCCAAAACACCTGATCTCAAAGTTCTGGGAAAAGCATGCTTAATGCATGTGTGTTAAGTATCATCCCAGATAAGCCTGTGAAGTCCCCACAAGGTAATCAGGAACAACACGGTCCCCTTTTAACCCTATCAGTGCGGGAACCGAATTTTGAAGGCCTTTGCAAACAGTTTGGACCCAGATGAGACGCCACAGAACGTGGCGTCTCATCTGGATCCAAACTGTTTGCTATTCTGATAGTATTCTTTGAAAAAAAATCGAATAAATGCTAATTTTAGAAATTCTGCAGATGACATTTTAGCAGACGACAAATTTCCCAGCATGCAAAGGGTTAAGGAACTTTTTGTGTACAGGAAGTCTCTTCTAACTCATCGCAGAAAGTGTTGTCATTGAGCGTGGCTTCAATCTTACCCTTACCACCTCCCATCTTACCAGTTCAGGACTGTTGGCCCCCTCCACTGTATGACACATCAAGGAGCACTTGTGATTGCCACAGGCCAGCTGTCTGCCACACCGCCTCCCACACTGATAGGGCTGCACCACAGAGCATGCAAACGTGCCCGTCTATAACATTATAGCATAATTTGTAGTTTACCGGTAGTTGTTCTTTAAAAAGAGTCAGGTATATATATTTCGAAATAATGCTGACTGGAATTTAAAAGTGTATAAAATAAATATTCAAAAGAAATAGAATTAAACGCTTTACAGACAGTACAGCCTTCTTCGCTCATAAGCTTATAGGAACTTTTTGCTTTTATGTTACAGATAATAAAACCAAAACTAAATGAAAATATTCAATTAACATTATGAAAGACATGTATGTTCTATGACCCTGCAACTACCAGTCCCATACCTCATGTTTTCCATAGCACATCATGGTCATAGGAACCATACATGGTGGGCAAGGCTTATCTACCACCTTCTCAATCATCTGTGGTGCCCCCTCCCAAGGTCCTGCCCTTGGTCTCTGAAATGTAAACATAGATAGAGCCTCTTTCTGGGTAAAATGGCTTTCAAGGATGTGCGTAAAGTGTAGTCACAGATTAGCCTATTCCGGGGCGACATATTCCTCTTTTAAGAAATGTTTTGTTCACAAGAAGTCTCTTCTTAACACAATTCCAGTTAAGGCCAAAAGTATTGTCCCTGATTCACCTATGAAGACTGCACAGGCTAATCTTGGAAGACACAGGTGCATTAAGCCCAGTTTTCCCAGAACAATGCTTAATTAATGAATGAATGTTTGGAGGCAATGTGCTACAGGCATTTAAAGTATAAAGATTTGTCCCTTAAAGAGATGTGACAGCAGAGAATCATGCAAAAACATATTGCAGAATCTTGTTATTTCAAACTTGGTACATTTTCTCTAAAGTCAAAGTGACAAAAAATCCAGATATTCACTGCTCCTATTTTATATAAAAAATTGTTGTTTTTTTTTTAGATTTTGACTAAAATTATCTGATGATCAAAGATGAATTGTTTTTCTTATCTCTACCTGAATGTGGACATGTTTTATTGTTTGTTACTCTTAAAGTGGCAAACTGTTATACCCTTGAATGAGTACTCACATCATCTTTATATCTGACTTTGAAAGCAATGTGACAGTTTGCAAGACATGTGTGGGCGCACTTGGGCAGGGATTTTCCGCACACCTGCCTGCAGGGTGGGCACTCTCCAAAGTGACAGTTGTGTGGGGTGCGTGTCGAATGGTCGCATGCAGGTGGTTTTCTGTAAAACAGAACACCAGACATTACTAAATTAATAAAGCCATTGGTACCAGTTTAGGCCAAATACAAAACATTACAATTCATTACTCTTTAAAAAGATATATTTATTACAATAATCAATTTATTATAAATTATTGAAACTTATTAAAAATATGGAAATTTTAAGGTACAAGCCCACATTTTTTTACCCCAAAAAATTACTGAGAGACAATATTGTGGAATGACAGGAATAAATATCAGAGCTTACGAGAAACCATAGAACTACGTTAGTGCTGTAAAGAAATGTATGGAATTGTAAAATGCATGAAATCACAAACATCTGTCTATGCCAGCATCGAAATTGATATCTATCTGTTCCAGATGTCCAAGATAGGATAATTAAACCATTCATGCCTAGCGTCCTGAAAAAAGGACATTGCAAACAGCGTAGACCCAGATGAGACGCCGCATAATGTTGCGTCTCATCTGGGTCTGCGCTGTTTGCTTAAAGAAATTTCTGTAAGAAACATTTTAAATATAGAAATAAATATACAAGACATCCCTAATTTTGGAAATAAATTGATCCAACTAAGAAGGATGGGAGAGTCCACTGGGCATAAATGGGTTAAACCTGTTTTTAAAACTGCAACAAGAGCTGTCCCAAGACAGCGCTCCACTATTCTTTGGCTTTGATAGTAAAATGTACATTTTCTGTCAGTAACCTGATAAACTGACCACAACAACACACTTGATGTTGAATACTTGTCGCAGTCATATGTTTATATAAACTTAAAGCTGAAAATTTATAAATTAAAACAAGAAATGTATCCATACCAGGAAAAAAGATTTCAAAGCTTATTAATTTAGTTGAATTTAATGAACTTATAAAGCACCTTCTGCATGTCAGCTATCCAATCAAACATTTCAGCAAAATACCTCAATAAAAATTCGAGTAATTGAGCAAAAACCATTTTCTATTTTTAGTAAAAATGACCGAGACCGAACTGGCCCAAAATTCAATCCACCCTAGGTCTGATTGAAAGATTCCTACCAACAAAATTAAAGCATAATAACTCAGACACTCTTGTTTTTATTTGTAGTCCTATATTCTAGCTCTATTTTCAGTGGGATTGAACCAACTGGCCCAAAATACGATTAGGTAGTAGTAAAGTTTTAGAGGTATATACAAATTAAAAGCAAACTTGAACCATAGTATCTACTTGCAGGCAATCCTTAACCAGACTTGTGAAAGTACAATTTGGGACATAATCATACTTTACGATTGGTCAAAGACATAGGTCTTGGTAAGGGATTGTTCTAGAGCTTTACCACCTGAGCTTTGTGAATGAAGACCCAGCACAATCTATTTAAAGTCTGAATAGCAATAACCAAATTATGATATAATGATATAAAAGACTGAATGGGATTTTGAAAGTAACTGTTCTAATGTACTCTGTCTACCCCCATTTAAACTCTCTCAAACCAGTTAGGTAGAAGGCAAACACCAACATCAGTTTTTCTGTGTTTACACTTGACATGATTTTCAGACAGACAGGCAGGCAGGCAGGCAGGCAGGCAGGCAGGCAGGCAGGCAGGCAGGCAGGCAGGCAGGCAGGCAGGCAGGCAGGCAGGCAGACAGACAGACAGACAGAGGAACAGACAGACAGTTCAACTGATATATGCCACCCTACCGGGGGCACAATAAAACTGACATATAGCACATCTTCATGAGATGGATGCTTCTTTAAGACAGTGCTGTAATTACATTATTGCACGTCAAAGTTGTTATTGATATTCCAACTTCAAAGCCACTTACTGGCACAGGTAGATGCAGCGTGGTGGTTTGGTCACCTTCTCTCGCCCACACGGCACAGTGACCTTGGTGGCCTTGCAGTTACACACTATGTCCTTGGTCTCCATGCACGGGTAACAACGACCTGGCAGTGACAATGCAACATGAAAGGCATTCATTCTCTATACATACAAATATATTTAACATTCTGGAACTGTTTAAGAGATCATCAGTTTATTCATTTTTCATTTTTGAATGGCCTTTTCAACCATGCAACAGTATTTAGTGGGGCAATAAGGTGAAGTTTAAAAAAACTGTCAAAATACTTCCATTTTTCGGGTAATAATTGATGTTAAGCTTTATAGCTGTTATGAATTTTAATACAATGAGATCTAGCTTCAGAGGTCATACATATTGTCCATGATTGCAGACGTACAAGTGTACAACAGGCAGCAAATCACAAATCGTACCCTTATGACATCGACTGCTGCATTTGTGGTTCTTACAGCCAAGTGGTTTATTGCACATCTGTTCACAGGATGGACAGTTGCCGTCACAACACTTAAATTTAAAAGAATGTTCGCGTTGCAAATATACACACTGTGCATAAAATCAATTTCAGAAACAATATGTGAAAATCATTTACTTTATGCTGTATGCTGTTATAAGTTTAAAAATAGTTTTTGAGAGTTTACAAGATTGAAAAATACCAGTAAAAATTATTGAAAAGCATGAAATAAAATTATTTGGTTTCATTTCATGATCAGTTATTTATCCCATTGTGATGATTGTAAACTTAATTTTTACTCATTAATCATTAGTGACAATAATAATTACTAAGTACTCTGATAAAACTCCATTACCTACTGAAACCAACAGACAATGTGAAAACTGAAATTCCAACCTACTACTCCTCTGCTGTTGTTGTTTTTTTCCACTGATAATAAATTGAGTGAACTGTAAAATTACTACATATTAACATTTTTGCCAAGATGTGTCAAAAGCTATGATGCCCCATGCACTGGATACCTTCCTCTTGCAGGGATGTCTGCCACAGTCCCGCAGGCTGGGACACTTGGTCTCACACATACCTTCCTCTTGCAGGGATGTCTGCCACAGTCCCGCAGGTTGAGACACTTGGTCTCACACAGCAGCTCCTTGCAGCACTGCACCTCTCTCTCCTTCTGGCCACAGCGACACCGCTTCACGCGCATCTGACCACACTGGCAAAGAAACAAGTGTTATTTATAACAAACAGAAATTGTGCTGATTTTGCTACCAAATTTGTGATCTACAATATTATTAGGAATATGTGTTTGATTAACACTTGTGAATCAAAATGCCAGAGCATAACAATTTCATTATTCAATTGCAAACAATACACAGATTCAGGGATCACCATGAATATTTACCCTTGCCCAACTATTTCTATCGGTAAATAATCATTAACAGTGGGTGCTCCATGGAATATTACAAATACAATCGATATGATGTCTTTTTAAAGTAAATCCCCTGCTGAACAAGTGAAAACAAATATTGCAGATAAATTCAAAATGACTGGCATTTGAAAACTGAACGTGAACATGAATTTTCCAAAGATTTGTTAACAATTTCAATAACCAAAGTTTTAATATAAATGTGATGAAATATAATGTTTTGTTGTTTGTGACTTACCTACAACTCGACAGCAAACAAATTTATATATAAGAAGAACACTGAAACCATGAGTAAACAAGAGCTGTGTTTGTGAAACACAATGCCCCCCCCCCACTGCACCGCTTTGAAGCCATATATTTAACCTTTGACCTTGAAGGATGACCTTGACCTTTCACCACTCAAAATGTGCAGCTCCATGAGATACACATGCATGCCAAATATCAAGTTGCTATCATCAATAATGCAAAAGTTATGACCAAGGTTAAAGTTTTGGGACAGAATGACAGACAGACAGAATGACAGACAGACAGACAGGCCTAAAACAATATACCCCCGATTATTCGATCCGCGGGCATAAAACACGAATAATATTTGATACATTAAAGGAAGAATTGCAACCATGAAAGGCAATGCTTACGTTTCCACAGTCACCCTGGTGACATCTCTGCACACATCGGTGTACACCGCAGGCTAGTAGCCTACCACAGGTGTCACCACATGTAGGGATGTCCTCAGTGCAGGGCAAGTTGTAGTCTGCAAAGATCACAGAGAACTGGAATTAATGCATATACCTTAAGTGTTGTCCCAGATTAGCCTGTGCAGTCTGCACAGGCTTATCAGGGAGGACACTTTCCACTTTTATGGAATTTTTTGTTTAAAGGAAGTCTATTCAAAACAAGTCTAGTCCGAAGTTTTGTCCCATTGTGTGGACTGCACAGTCTTATCTGCAGGCTTATCTGAGAAAATACTTGACACACATGCATATAGCCCAGTTTTCCCAGAACAAGGCTTATATGAATCATAAACAAAAAACTGTGATAAGTAAAAACTGATGTACAGGAATATCGTATATCACAAAAGGTACAGGGTGCTGCTAAAAAGGAGCCAGGTTGATTATGGAGCCATGATTGTGACTTAATCTACTTATTTGATAAATATAGGATCTGGCACGAGTTGTCATATCATACCATTTTTTATTAAACGAGTTCAGGAATTTTGTTAGTAAGCGAGCCTTTGGGGAGCTTACTAAAGAATTTCCTTGACGAGTTTAATAAAATAATATTTACGAAAACATAATGATAAATCCCGAATGTTGTTTACATTTCGTGACGTCATCTGACGTTGCAACGTCATTTCAGCAAAATAACCAAATGCGATTGGTCAATAAACGAAAACTAAGCCAATGAAAACGCTTAAAAATGTTGTATTACACATGTGTAATATAAAAAAAATATGTAATGGTTGTATTAAATGGGAAACAGGGTATAGCATGTGATAAATATAGATAATGTCTAATTGTAAGACTTTCAAATAAGTTTTTTACTCAATGTCTATTGATTATTTGCAAGAATTTATTATATTTCAATATATTTTATAGTTGTTTGCCTCAACTTGGTATTGAATTGAATCCTAAATAAGGTCAGAGTTGAACATTGATTTGATGATAAAGGTTTTTTAGTGCAAAAACCAGTAGAGAACTAAAAACGCATGAACAGTTTCTATGGTTAATCACAATTTGTCAGTTTTATTATTTTTTTATGCTATATGTTCTTTGGAGCAATAGTCAAAACTACTACAATCCAATGCAATGGGAATACAATATCCTATATTCAAACTGCAGTAATTGCTGTACATTTGAAATTTGTTCCCAAGAGAAAAAAGAAAATTACAAAAATCCTTTTTTAAAATCAAAATTAAATTATAATTTAAGTTTTACAGATTCTACAATTATCGCATATGCATAAGCATAAGAAACATTTTATTGTAGCAAAGGCCTTCAAGGCAGAAAATATACAAAAACCTTTTTCATCAAACAATCATACCAGATTTCCCGCATGGACACTTGCGCAGTCCGCCCCGTGGGCATTCCCCACAGCTCCCAACATGACACACGGTCTCACAGACATGGTTTCCACATGACAACCGCTTGCCACACACCTAGCATAGAAAATCTACAGTAATGAACATCAGTAGAGTGCTATTATTACAAATATAAGCCTGAAAATAAAGTTTTTTTCATATATATAGGATCTGGCACAAGTTGTCATATCATACCATATTTTATTAAACTATTTTGTTAGTAAGTGAGCCTTTGGCGAAATTCCTGGATGAGTTTAATAAAATATAGTATGAAATGACAACGAGTGTCAGATCTTTTTTATCACATGCTTTTAAATGAGCAAATTAAATAAATATTTACACAATCATAATGATAAATCCCGAATATTGTTTACATTTCATGACGTCATTTGACATTGCAACGTCAATTCAGCAAAACAAGGGCTGTTTGTAAAACATGCATGCCCCCCATATAGGCTGTCAGTTGTAGTGGCAGCCATTGTGTGAATACGTTTTTTGTCACTGTGACCTTGACCTTTGACCTAGTGACCTGAAAATCAATAGGGGTCATCTGCCAGTCATGATCAATGCACCTATGAAGTTTCATGATCCTAGGTGTAAGCGTTCTTGAGTTATCATCCGAAAACCATCTGGTGGACAGACCAACGGACGGACCGACCGACCGACATGTGCAAAACAATATACCCCCTGTTCTTCGAAGGGGGGCATAATAACAAAATGCAATTGGTCGATCAAACGAAAACTTAGCCAATGAACACGCTTAAAAAGTATATTACACATAAGTAAAATAAAAATATTCGTTATGATTATATTACATAGGAAACAGGGTAGGACATGTGATAAAAAGAAAATATGTACTTTGTCAAGAAACTTACCGGTAAAATGTGATTGGTGTTGTCACAAGAAGGGAATCCCTAAACCACTAAACAAACTGCTTCTATTAAGATAAATGTTTAACCGGTAAGGACAACCCTGCACAAAGCTATGCTATGTTCCCTGACCTTGTCACAGCTCCATGCTGGGCTGGCACAGGGTCTCACACTGGAGGACTTGCCACACTGACACCTCTGGGTGCTGGTCATGGGACAGGGCTGGCAATCACCTGTACACAACACACAGCTGATGTCACAACTTTTTACAAGAAGTCATTCAGAGAAATAACATTAAGATTTTGTAGTTTATGAACACACTCACTGGACCATTCAGATAAACATGAACAAGAAACATGGCAACACCATGAAACCAGGATTTCAACTCATCATATACTAATACAAATAATTGTGCAATCCAAAGCTAGCTGTTTTTGAGCAAAAGACCGTTTTTATATTTTCAGTATCAGTAAACTTGAACCAATGGATCTAAAATAGAATCCACAGCTAGGTTTTCAGTTACAGTAACATTGACCTTTACAAGACTGGCCCTAATGAACACCAATGTTTGGTCTGCATGTAAGAAACTAACACACAAACTGTTAGCAATACCTCCAACCAAACTTAAAATAATTATTTACTAAAAAACATTTTTTTTTAGTAACAGTGACCTTGACATAACTAGATCCAAATGCAATCCCAAGCAGTGCATGTTATGTTCCAACACACACAATTTCAGTACAAAAACTCCATCCAAACAAAAGCTATCGAGTGTAAGATATTATTCTATTCTTAGTAACAGAGTCCTTGACCTCTATTCAACACATCCCCAAAACAATTCCAAGCTGGGTCTTTATGTAAGACTGCTATAACCCATGTTTTATTAAGATTGGTCAATGTAAACTAAAGTTATTGACCCAAAACCACCTATTAGCTGTTATTTTATTTTTAGTAACAGTGAGCTTGACCCGACTGGCACAAAACGCAATTTCATTCAAGCTACATACACACACAATTTAAGTGAAAAATCTTCATTCAAACTGAAGTTAAAGAGCTGGAACCGTTGTGTTTTTCTATTTTAAGCAAACAGTGATATTGACCTCAACCTAACAATTACATATTGAATACCAAGCTAGATATCCATGCAGGATTGCAATATCTATAGCTTCATGAAGATTTGTATTTTTTAGTAACAGTGATAGTAAGCCTCACTCTGGCACACACTTTGATGCAAAATCTTAATCCAAGCTCAAGTTACGAGCACAAACTGTTGTCTATATTATGCAACAGTGACCCTGACCTTGACTTGTCTCTACACAAGCCCGCTAGAGCCAAAGATTCATTAAGATCAACCATACAAACTTAAGATATCGCACTCTGCCTGCCGTAAAACAGTCTAATAATCAGGATTTTGTACTTCATCATAAACATGGGCAAAAACATTTGATCCACAGTTTGAAAAAAATCAATAAACATGAAAATGTACAAACTATTTGTTGAAGAGAAAAAATAAATTTATGCATGTCTGTCAAAAAAGCTTCAGTTTATAAATAATACCAAAACACTTTAAAACAAGAGCACCGCATAATGGTTGCCACGCTCGGCTGCGGGTGCAGTTTTTAATAAATGAAAGCTTGTCAGATTTTTTTTTTTTTTTTAAGAGGTCACAGTGACCTTGACCTTTGACCTAGTGACCCAAAAATGGGTGTGGCATGTAGAACTCATCAAGGTGCAGCTACATATGAAGTTTCAAAAATTGTAGGTGGAAGCACTTTGATTTCAGAGCAAATGTTCAAAACCTTAACAAAATCTAATGGTTTTAGCACAACGCGGACGGCAGACGACGAGCTGGCTATGACAATTCCTCGGGTTTTCTCCGAAAACAGCCGAGCTTAAAATCAAATTAATTTGTTTTAATAGTGTCACATCAGTAGGCAATTATCTAGTACCTGCATGGCAAGACTGCTGACAGGTATGCTGACTGCAGGCCAGTTTCCGTCCACACACGCCACCACACACCCAGGCTCGAGCACTGCACCGCCGCATCTGGGGTGCCGCCCTCCCACAGTGACACTTTGCACGCACTGTCTGGGGACACGGAGGACAACCACCTGCGCAAGTTTCAGTTATCAATTTAGCACATCTTCATCACAAAAGGAAAAAAACAACAGGTGTACCCGGAGCATTTTGTATAATCTTTTTAAGAAGACACCTTTAATGGCCTCAACTTCAGCAGAGAAAATCATTCAGACACTCATAAAATAAATTTTGCTAAACCTCTTGTGTGTTTAATTCTGTTATAGACAAATTATGTAGAGGTTATTAACTTTTCTAAAAAACATTGAACTAAAATATACAACACTATAGTTCAAAAGTATTTTTTAAAGTTAAAGCAGCATGTACATACCAGTCCTTTATTACTGTCACTACACATGATGCCTGTTTCACAATTGTGACATTTTCCTTTAAGCAAAGCATCATAATGCCATATAAGGTATATGCAGAAACTGAAGAGTCCACTGGGACCAAGACCATTAAGTGAGCAGTCAGCACAGGCTAATCAGGGACGACACTTTCTGCCTAAATTGGATTTTTGCAAAGAAGAAAGTGTTTTCCCTGTTTTGTGCTAATCTGGGAGGATGACATTTTACACACATTCATTACACCCCCTTTTCACAGAGCAAGGCCCATATAAGGAATGAGCTAAAACTTCTCCACTTTGACCATGACCTGCAAGCAAGTAACATTTTTGTGCATGGGACACATTGTTATGGTATGATGATAATTTGTGCAAAATGATTTTGAAAGTCTATGATGCACAATAAAGTTATGAGGTGGATACAAATATGTACATGTAATTCCATCATATACATAAGGAATATGCAAAAACTTTGTGTCCACTGCAAAATTGAACTTGAAAGGAACAAAATGGGTGTTATAAGTAAGAAGCCATCTTGATATGATCATGGTTTGTGCCAATTTATTTCAAACTCCCATAATGCACAACAAAGTATGGGCCGTGCACAAAATGTCCACACAAAGAAACACACATACAAAAAGAGAGGGATAACACCTTTTTTCCCATTTTTATACCGAATGAAATAAAGTAGCCTGTATCCCACCTTGTTGAATATACCTGTCGCGTGCACGGGCTACTTTTTACTTTACCACTGAATGATTTTTCATAACTAATCTCTAGAGTCAAAAAACTTAAGCTTTAAAACTATACGACCTTCATCTAGTCAACGGACATAATTTTTCGTTATCCGTATAATAACTCAGTTGATTGATGGCGTCATTAAATGACATACTTATTGCGTCATTTTCCAAAAATATGTGATGTCATCTTTATGTGTACACGAAACTAGTATGCGATGTCTGGGAATAAAAGATTGAAGACGCACATTTTTTGTGTGTAAATTTATCCTGAATGTAATTATGAACAACAAATGTGTTTGTCAGAAACACTATGTCCTCTTCTGCGCCGCTTTGATTTAGTTTTTTTGGCCTTTGACCTTGAAGGTTGACCGTAACCTTTTACCACTCAAAATGTGCAGCTCCATGAGATACACATGCATGCCAAATATGAAGTTGCTATCTTCAATATAGCAAAAGTTATTGCAAAATGTTAAAGTTGGCGCAAACAAACCAACAGACAGACAGGGCAAAAACAATATGTCCCCCACTATAGTGGTGGGGGACATAAAAAGTGCATATTCTATGGACTACTTACCTCGGATGGAACCGGTGAGATGAAGGATTTATATCAACATGTAGATCTAGCTTATTCGTGTTATTAATGTTCAGAATGTGCGTGCCTATTTGGATCAAAAAAATATTTGTCCCACTTTTCTTTTGATAAACACAATCTTATCCATCACAACCAGCCCCTTACCTGGATGACATAACAGTAGACATAAATGGCCACAATCTGGTTTAAGGGGCTTTCCACAGGGACTTCCACACGAGTGAGGCACCAACCAGGGGTCAAACTTTGGGTCCTCAACCTTACCACAGTAGCACAGGTAGCGGGTGGGGCAAAGCTTCTGGTCATATTCAAGTCGGCACTTAGGACTACAAAACACAACAGAAATCAGTTATGCTCAAATGTTTTCAAACAAAGTCTACAATAAATAAATAAACAAATAGGTGTTTCTGACAATTATTGTACATACTTTCACTGATAGTTGTCTACAACTTGATTGAAACTATGAACAAGCACAACTAGAGCTTTCACTGAAAGAGTGATACGCCCCCACATAATTCTAGGGAACCAGCATCATGCAAAAATGGATCTTATGCCACATCCTGCCAGCATACCTTCAGAAAAGCCTGTGCACTTGCTCAGTCCTGGAAGGAGCTACATAGTCCGCTTACAAAACAAAACAACCTTGCATGACTTTGTAGCAGACTGAGTAGCTCTTAAATATGGCATAAGATCCATTTTTGCATGACACTTCTATGACACAGGTATAGGGCCTCGACAATTGTGTCTTGTTCTGAGAAAATTGGACTTAATGCATGTGCGTAAAGAGTCGTCCCAGATTAGCCTGTGCAGTCAACACAGGCTAATCAGGGACGACAATTTCCACTTTTATGGTATTTTTAGTTTCAAGGAAGTCCCTCCTTGCCAAAATCAAGTTTAGGCGGAAAGTGTCAACCCTGATTAGCCTGTGCGGACTGCACAGGCTAATCTGGGATGACCCTTTACGCACATGCATTATGCCCAGTTTTCTCAGAACGCGGCTCAATTAAAGCTGAATTTTGACTTGTTATCTACAAGTTTGACTCTCAGGTAAGCAATATGGTTATTGTGCGTGGTAAATTAGCTTATGTTAGTTGATACATGTGCCAAGTGCCTTAAACACATGGTCAGATTTAAGAGCTGAAAAACAATATTTTAACAAGTCCTGTTTTATTACCTTTGACCTCATAATTTTACCTTAACCTTAATGGTCAATGCGGGGAACACTACTGTCTTAAATGGATTAGAAGTTATTTTACAGTATTTGACAATAAAAAGCTGCATTTCTATTTGTTACCTGATGACCTTAAAGGAAGCCATGTGAACATAGGCATTACACCCCATTTCATGTAACAGTTGAAATTACCACAAACCTGTAAGCCCTGCTCTTGTAAATATTGAACCTGGCTTGCTCATATTCTCTGATTCATATACACTGGCTTACTGCATTTTGTTGGTATCAAGTGGTAATATAAAAATTAGCCCTCATGTTCGAAACAACCAATTTGGATGATGGCCTGATAACAGTGATGAAGTGAAATTCTGCTGGAACTGACCAATGCCAGAGTATACTGGCCAATGCCATGGTATACTGACCAATGTCATTGTTACTGACCAATGCCAGGGTAGACTGACCAATATACCAGGGTATACTGTCCAATGCCAGGGTATACTGACCAATGCCAGGGTAGACTGACCAATGCCAGGGTAGACTGACCAATGCCAGGGTAGACTGACCAATGCCATTGATACTGACCAATGCCAGGGTAGACTGACCAATATACCAGGGTATACTGTCCAATGCCAGGATATAGGGTATACTGCCAAGGTATAATGATCAATGCCAGGGTATACTGTCCAATGCCAGGGTATACTGAACAATGTCATGGTATACTGACCAATGCCAGGGTATACTGGCCAGTGCCAGGGCAAACTGACCAATGCCAGGGTATATTTACCAATGCCAGGGTATATTGACCAATTCCTGGGCATAGTGACCAATGCCAGGATATACTGGCCAATGCCATGGTTTACAAACCACTGAAAGGGTATATTGACCAATGTCAGGATATACTGACCAATGCAGTGGTATACTTACAAATGCCATGGTATACCGACCAATGCCGATGTATACTTACCAATGCCAGGGTAAACTGACCAATGCCAGGGTATACTGACCAATGCATGGGTATACTGACCAAAACCAAGGTAAACTGACCAAATCCAGGGTAAACTGACCAATGCAATGGTATACTGACCAATACATAGGTATTCTGACTATTTCCAGTGTGTACTTACCAATGCCAGGGTAAACTGACCAATACCAGGGTATATTGACCAATACCAGGGTAAACTGACCAATACCAGGGTAAACTGACCAATGCCAGGGTATATTGTCAAATGCCAGGGTAAACTGACCAATGCCAGGGTAAACTGACCAATGCCAGGGTATACTGACCAATACCAGGGTATACTGACCAATGCAATGGTATACTGAGCAATACCAGGGTAAACTGACCAATGCCAGGGTATACTGACCAATGCCAGGGTATACTGACCAATACCAGGGTATACTGACTATTGCCAGTGTATACTGACCAAGGCCAGGGTATATTAACCAATGCCAAGGTATACTGACAAATGTCAGGGTATACTTACCAATGCTAGGGTATATTGACCAGTGCCATGATATACTGACCAATGCTGTGGTATACTGACCAATGCCAGGGTATACCAACCAATGCTAGAGTATATTGACCAATGCCAATTTACATTGACAAATGCCAGGGTATACTGACCAATACCAAGGTATACTGACCAATGCTATGGTGTACTGACTAATGCCAATTTACATTGACAAATGCCAGGGTATACTGACCAATACCAAGGTACAGTCAAACCTGAGAACAGCGGTCAGTCAAGAGAAATGACCAAAGTGGCCGTTGTCCACAGGTGACCGTTGTTTTCCGATCACAATATTAAGATGGTTGGTCAGTTGGTTGAATTACTAAGTCATTACCCCACCCAGTCGTTTGCATACAGTGTGAAACAAAGGCTCATTGCCGATAGCTTACATACTAACATCATTAACTTACATTGAAAAAATACAGAAAAATATCGTATAAATTGATTTAATTTCATATTGTTAAACTTAATCAATGACTTTATCAACGCTAGTATAATTTTTTACTCATATATCTGGTTCATGCGGTAAATAAAGCTTGTCACATGACATTGACGTCACGTCCGACCAAGTCTAACAAGCAGATTCGCTGTCATAAACCGATAGTACATTCATTCAGTAAATTCAACAGTTCATATAACATTCATTGGGATGTATTTTTAAAGAAAGATTTTAACGCGTCATTGACGTCACGTCCGAATAATTATAAAAGCGGATTCGCTGCCATAAACCGACAGTTTGGTATAACTTTATCGTTCTAATTCAAGAAATAGATGCCAAATCTTGTTTGGAATATATAGTTTGTTATAAAATTTGCAATTCAGTGTACATTTTTCCGAAATAGAACATCACTAGTCCTTTTATCGCCTTCTTATAACAACACTCGCCAGCTTAGTGTGTTTTTTTAACACCTTATCAGCTATAAAGATTTATTTACTTCGTCACGCGCTCATGCTTTGATGTAATTAATGCAGCCGATCAAAAGCTACTTATACACTTTCTTATTTTTACGTACACCTGTTTCGTTTTTGTTCTTAATTTCGCAACTCAAAACGACTGACGCGTGACCGTTGTTTTTTTTCCGTTCAAACATGACTTTCGGTCATAGACCTATCAAAGGCAAATACCGCTTTCAGATGCTTTACCCGCGAAATAAAGGGACAAATGATGCGCCATGTTTTTAATTTTCGCGACTCGAAAACGACTGTCGCGTGACCGTTGTTTTCAGTTCAAACATGAATTTCGGAGTAGAATATAGTGGCCGTTGGCCGTTATGGACAGGTGACCGTTATTCTCAAGTGTAATATAGAGTGATTTTGTCAGGGGGAATCCAGACTGACTATTGTCTGCAGGCGACCTTCATTTTCAGGTGGCCGTTAGGTCAGTTTCGACTGTATACTGATAAATTTCAGGGTATACTGACCAATGCCAAGGTATACTGACCAATGCCAGGGTATATTTACAAATGTCAGGGTATACTGACCAATGCTAGGGTATACTGACCAATGCCAGAGTATACTGACCAATGCCAGGGTATATTTACCAATGCCAGGGTATACTGACCAATGCCAAGGTATACTGACCAATGCCAAGGTATACTAACAAATGTCAGAGTATATTTACCAATGCCAGGGTATACTGACCAATTCTAGGGTATACTGACCAATGCCAGGGTATACTGACCAATGCCAGGGTATGGACTCAGGGCGTATGTTGTCGTCTGCCTTGTAAATCTGCTGGTACACACCGTCCTTCACCCACTTCTGGATGCATTGGATGTGAAATATGGCATGGCAGCCACCACAGCTCCAGATCTGAACGGAAAGAGAAACATGGCCATGCCACACAAACAGGTTTTCAGCATTTACATATTCATGAAATTTAAGTCAACTCACTTTGCAATATTAAGCTCTGTCTACGTGTAAGCTACCAACAAACAAATGTCAGCACAATATCCCAAGAAGAAAAAAAAATTGAGCAGGAACCTACTTTTTTCCATTGAAGTTACAGTAACCTGTATCTTACAAGTCCCAAATGCAATCCCAAGCTCTGTTCCCAAACCCTTTATGCAAACTTGCTTTGTCAAGATTGGTAAGTTCAAAGTTATTGACTGGAATCCACCTGTTTGACTCCATCCATCCGCCCATCAGAACACATCTTATAACCAGTATGTTCATTGAAAACCCGGTTAAATTGGATCTATTGAAAATGCATTTGCTTTACTTTTCATTTCATAGTTTGTGTATTACTTATTGTGATGTCAATGATGTGCTTTACTTTTTCTAGTGACTTTCAAGATGGGTTAGATCCATTGTGGTAAATAATGTCAATGGTTAACTACTGATGGTCAGATACATATGTGCTGAGTATAACATCATTTATTTATTTACTTTATGTGTGACTGTGATTGCATTTATTGCAAACATTACTTTTGGCAAAAATGTATGCATTGCTTAGCCTGCTCGGAAATTTAAACTTACCAGTGTATTTTTTACCATGTTGAAAATGGGGCCAGGGCCCTTTGGACAGGGAAAAAGTGTAGTGTTTACTTAAATTTTGAAATTTGTGTTTTTGCAAAAAAAAATACTTAAAAATTCCAAATAAGTGTTCTCAATATTATATGTACTCAGGTTCAATTATTAAGTTAACCCTGAATAGGGAGATTAACTAAAGGTTGAGATTTATTTGAGATATATATATAAAAAAAAAATTTAACTTAAATTGTAATTTTTAGGAAGTCATTTGGGAAAGTTATATACTTGTTGAGATTGGGAATGGGCACATTTTAGCTCAAAATTTGAACCAAAAAAAACAACAACTGACTATTTAACTATTCTGCAGACAAGAAATAGCCACATTTATTTTGTCAAAGAGTGTCATAAGATATAGTTCACCACCCCTAAGTGGGAAACAAGTAGACATATGTATGCTTCTATCAACATTTGTTTTCATTTATATATACTTAATAAAAAGATATATTAGCATTACCAACAGCAAAAACAGCCATTTGCTACTAATATTTTTATTGGCATCGAAAAATTCCAAAAAGCTACTACCATTTTTGAAAATTATATTAAAAGCAAACATTTTTTGGCAACATATTCAGAGTTTTGAATGAAAAATTAGACAAACAAGAGCACCGCATAACGTGTTATTTTTATTTTTTATTTTTTTATGAGGTCACAGTGACCTTGACCTTTGACCTAGTGACCCAAAATGGGTGTGGCGTGTAGAACTCATCAAGGTGCATATGAAGTTTCAAAGTTGTAGGTAGAAGCACTTTGATTTGAGAGGCAATGTTAAGGTTTTAGCACGACGCCGTGGACGGCAGACGACGAGCAGGCTATGACAATAGCTCGGGTTTTCTCGGAAACCAGCCTTGCTAAAAATCATGCAGAGTTTGCAGATTTTATTTAAACATACAGGCCTCAATGTGAATCTGAAAATATTCAACAAGTATCTTAACATTGGAACATACCTGGTCAGTTTTCTTGATGGCATCAATACACACCAGACAGGCTGATGTCCCTGACCGGAACGAATGCAGCAGACTGTCCTGGGCAGCACCAATGTTTAACACTTCACCTAGAAAGATTGTACAACTATTGTTGATAAAGAAATAAAAAAACTTATATTTTAACCATTTTACTTGTAATGGATTAAAGCTTGATTTTCATGAAAATGAAAGAAATTACACAAAATAATTCTGTAAGTCACAGAAGTTCTCAATGGAGTAGCAATATATTAACCCATGGCCTATGTCCTTAAAGCTTTTTATTGAAACATTATTCCACATCTCAACTCCACATAACAATTTTGGAATATTAAAAATTTCTTGAACAGTAAACAGTTAAAGTGCTCTTATCGCAACAATAAAATTGAATACGACATTTGTGTACAAATATTAGTATTACTGTCCTTATGCACTAAAATTGTATTCAAAATGATCGCTTTAAAGTTTAATGCAATGAAAAAGAGAACCTCTCACACCATCTGTGCCAGAGTAAGTTTTAAAGATCTTTTCAAGTATGGATTTGTCAAGGTCCTCTTCGTCCGATGAGTCTTCAATCTGATCGCCATTTCTCCCCTCCAGGTGACGCTTAATGGACTCCTTGTGCTGCTCGTTTGCAGAGTGAAACCTTTCCTCAGCTGTTTTACCTGTATACAAAAAAATTGAAAGAAAAAAAGCATGGAAAAGGTTCAAGATGATTGCAGTGATTAAACTTAGAACATGTCCTTCAGAGCTCCAATGATAAATGTTTAATTGGGTTTGTTTAGATACATTGTTATGACCATTATCATTTATGGTTAAATATTTAAGTTGCATTCACGCTTTCATTATAAAAATTCATACTTGCTCAGCCAAACTACTTTTTAAAAAGGGAACAAAAAGATTTTTTTAAGCAGAGGTCATATTCATAAACATCATCAATCTTGTTTATTGATTATGCTATTATCGTGATCTAAAGTTAATCATTAAGACATGATTAGTATTTAGCATTTTTAGTATTATTATAATACTTATCACATGCCTGTCTTTTAATTCATAATCGCACTTACTCGAGAAATTGACATCAAACAATAGACAAACATGCACATACCCGTAGTTGTGTGATCTTTTAAAGGGTCCAGTCCTCCAGGGCTGTTGTTTGGTGTGTTCCCTGGGAGGACTTTTCCTCGGCCATTCTGTGTTGCACTCTGCTGCTGATTGCTTCTATCACCTCCACGTCCCCGACCTCTTCCTTGTAAGTATGCTGGTTTGTTCGACATCAATTAACTGAAAACAAAACAGAGAAAAACACTTTTTATAAACTCGAGTACTGTCTACCATCTATACATGTACATTATATTCACAAACATGCCATATATATATATATATATATATATATATATATATATATATATATATATATATATATATATATATATATATATATATATATATATATATGCTGTTCTTACTCTTTATTTTTTGAGTTTGAATGTTAAACAATACTTTCTAATGGCATACTTTGTATAAAATATCAAAAATGGCATTCCTATTTTAAGAATTTTACAAAATATGATGTTAAGGGCAAAATATTTACAATGTTATTTAAGTTTTTTATAAGGATTAAGTATGAATTTTTGATTTTGGTATACATCATTCCCATAATCATTGCTAATGAAGGCTGAAGCTATATATTTCCAATCATCCAAAAGTTACTGGCTTTATCACTACATGTATAAATAGACAATAAAATATGTTTTTCATTTATTGTATTAAAGTTCTTTAGTTTCATACCTCTATCATACCTCTATCATCACCACATTTAAGCTTCAAAACGACAATGAATATGATACAAATTAATATCGAACACTTTACTTTATTGCAGTGATTTTTTTACCTGCGAGTCCTGCATCTCTGGGGATGCAAAGTTTCAAATTATGTCATAATGTGAGTCCCAAAAATGCATTATATTCCTCAAAAATAATATCGTTTAATATTTGGACTCATTCTTTCAATTCGGGGACTCATAGATTGTCAAGTTATCGAGGCCCGAGATTCAGATGAGAAAATTTGTAAAAATATCACTGTTATTGTTGGGATGTGTTTATGAAAAGACGACCAAATGTAAACTGCAGCTGACATCTAAGCTCAAATGCAATAAACAGCTGCGCCATGAGCGCATGATACGCCCGTCGTTCGCCAATGAAGTAGTAAGGTAATAAATAACCCTTTGAATCATTTTTAATTTTGACGAACAAAGTCCCATAACTCTGGAACGACAATTCAGAATTCCGTCAAAAACGAAAGGGGATCAGGGTTTATCAATATTAAGATTGTGTTGAAATTTGAAAAAAATCCATCGAAGGATATTTGAGCTACAGTAGGACATTCAATGAAATCACGAAATTTTGACGAACAAAGTCCCATAACTCTGGAACGACAATTCAGAATTCCGTCAAAAACGAAAGGGGATCAGGGTTTATCAATATTAAGATTGTGTTAAAATTTGAAGAAAATCTGTCAAAGGATATTTGACGTAGCGTACGACATTAACAGACGGACAGACGGACGCGGGGTATACCATAATACGTCCCGTCATAGACGGGCGTATAAAAACATATCCCACTGAATTTTTATTTCTGTATGAAAAGGTTAAATTTATGAAAATCTGATATAGCTTCTTTGACTTATTTATTTAAAAACAAGAGCTGTCACCATAGGATGACTTATGCCCCCTATAAACGCTTGGAAGAAGTTATCAGCTTTTTTCGAAACCTAAACGCAGATTTTGAAACCTAAATGCGGATCCTAAGTTCAACGTCTAGGTCACAGGGGTCAAAATTTGTGTGCGTATGGAAAGACCTTTTCCATATACACTTTGCTATCTGAAGCAACATAGAAGTTATGAGCATTTATGAAAATCTAAATGCAAAGTGTGGCGGACAGACAGACGGACAGTCTGATCACTATATGCCCTCCTTCGGTGGCATAAAAATGTCTTAGAATATCAAAATAAATCAGAAAGCCACACAAACTAGAGAGCGGACACCATGCTTAATCCTTGAAATGCACTAAGTGACCCTGTGACCTAGTTTTTGACCCGGAATGACCCATATTCGAATTGACTTAGATATTGTCTTGATACAACTTCTGACCAAGTTTGGTAAAGATCAGATGAAAACTACTTCAATAAGAGAGCGGACACCATGCTAAATCCTTGAAATGCACTAAGTGACCCTCGCAGCAGCGCCCTCACACTTCTTTGGGGGAAGGGGTCCGCAGCCCTAAGGAGGGGGAATTTTCACGGCGTTTCCCTTTTTGGGGGATTTTTTTACTTTCTCTCTCATTATTACATTTGTACATGTTTGCACTATATTCATTGCATTTTTCATAATTGAGTATGTTTGAAAAGATTAAATTGAAATAGAATTGAGATATAATAATCATGAGACACATCTTTCTATAAAAAAAAAATTTTTTTTTTTTTTTTTTTTTTTTAGGGGAATTTTTCCCCCCAAAAGGGGAAAAAAGTATACTTTTCAGGTGGGGGACTGCCGCCGAAATTCGGCGGTAGATTTGATAGATTGAGGGCCCTGCCCTGTGACCTAGTTTTTTACCGGCATGACCCATATTCGAACTTGACCTTGATATTGTCTTGATACAACTTCTGATGGTGACCAAGTTAAGTAAAGATCAGATGAAAACTACACCAATTAGAGAGCGGACACCATGCTAAATCCTTTAATGCACTTAGTGACCCCGTGACCTAGTTTTTGACCTGGCATGACCCATATGCGAACTTGACCTAGATATTGTCTAGATATAACTTCTGACCAAGTTTGGTAAAGATCGGATGAAAACTATTTGAATTAGAGAGCGTACACAAAAAGTGTGACAGACTGACAGACAGACAGACTGACGAACAGTGCGAAAACTATATATCCCCTTTTCTTCAAAAGGGGGCATAAAAATGCAATTGGAGAACAAAAGCTTAAACACTACTAGCAGTATCATCAGGCTATAATATGTATGTCTACATACAAAGATGCGACAATCCCAGCTAGCAACTAGTTCTTCTTGAATACTTTGAGCTTTTAAGAGCACATACATACAACTCACCCCCAGGGTCAATAGCTGGGAAATCTGACTATTGCAACTAAGCTCACGGCCCTTCGCCTGTATGTATTGGCAGATTGGGTATTTGTAACATATATGTAGGGGTATTTTTCGATAATCACCAATTTTCAGGAATAAACATGCATGTTGCACATGATCAGCAGAAGTCATGTGTTTTTAATTTGCATACACACAGTTCAATCAACAGTTGACCTTTGTTTTTAATTTGCATACACACAGTTCAATCAACAGATGACCTAATTTATATGATTATGGCAATCAAAACGATTATCATAAATGAACAAACTCGCATTCACACACATTAGTTTTAATCCATTTCATCTTATCCTTAAATATTCCAATTTATCTTTTTTACACTATTTTCTGATTGAATCTAAATGTTGTTAATTTGTCTGTTTTAAACACATAACATTCCAGAAAAGTAATGTAATGAATTTTTTAAAATACAACATACATTTACAGGGGTCTAGCTTGGCTCAAAATTAAGGGAGAAGTCACTTCTCCCTAAAGCCAAAATAGGGAGAAGAGGTAACATCTTTTGGAGAAATGGTACATTTGCATCATAGATCTTAGTTTTACGTACCTGTATATTTTGCTTCAATAAATAGAATCAGCGCTCAGCCTAGGTTCAAATTTACACCATGCCAATTATCATTACCGGTAATCAGAAACAACTCTCATTTCACACTTTTGGGGACAACATTTACAAATACAAACACACACACACTGAAGTGTTATGTTGTGTTATTGCAGCAATATTGCTGCATTAAACAGAGTTTAACAAGGGCTGTTTGTAAAACATGCATGCCCCCCATATGGGCTGTCCATTGTAGTGGCAGCCATTGTGTGAGTACGATTTTTGTCACTGTGACCTTGACCTTTGACCTAGTGACCTGAAAATCAATAGGGGTCATCTGCGAGTCACGATCAATGTACCTATGAAGTGTCATGATCCTAGGCAAAAGCGTTCTTGAGTTATCATCCGAAAATCATTTAACTATTTCGGGTCACCGTGACCTTGACCTTTGACCTTGTGACCTCAAAATCAATAGGGGTCATCTGCGACTCATGATCAATCTACCTATGAAGTTTCATGATCCTAGGCGTATGCGTTCTTGAGTTATCATCCGAAAACCATTTTACTATTTCAGGTCACCGTGACCTTGACCTTTGACCTAGTGACCTCAAAAACAATAGGGGTCATCTGCAAGTCATGATCAATCTACCCATGAAGTTTCATGATCCTAGGTGTAAGCGTTCTTGAGTTATCATCCGGAAACCATTTAACTATTTCGGGTCACCGTGACCTTGACCTTTGACCTAGTGACCTCAAAATTGATAGGTGTCATCTGCGAGTCATGATCAATCTACCCATGAAGTTTCATGATCCTAGGCGTATGCGTTTTTGAGTTATCATCCGGAAACCATTTTACTATTTCGGGTCACCGTGACCTTGACCTTTGACCTAGTGACCTCAAAATTAATAGGGGTCATCTGCGAGTCATGATCAATCTACCCATGAAGTTTCATGATCCTAGGCGTATGCGTTCTTGAGTTATCATCCGGAAACCATTTTACTATTTCGGGTCACCGTGACCTTGACATTTGACCTAGTGACCTCAAAATTGATAGGGGTCATCTGCGAGTCATGATCTATGTACCTATGAAGTTTCATGATCCTAGCCCCAAGCGTTCTTGAGTTATCATACGACAACCACCTGGTGGACGGACCGACCGACCGACCTACCGACCGACCGACCGACATGAGCAAAGCAATATACCCCCTCTTCTTCGAAGGGGGGCATAATTAATATATTTAATACTTAATTCACATGCTTTTTATGTAATAACTGGTAAGCCTCATTACAGCTGAAATAATTTCTATAATAGAGACTGAAATTGATGGTGGATTTCAAAAGGCTGCATTTCATTTATAGTAAGACATGTGTATAACACCTACATTTTTCTTCTTTGTCATTGATTGTAAATTTATGATGGTACTTTTAACATATTTTTTTCCTGTACAGGTGTATCAATTAAAACTTCAAGTGTAACAAAACCAGAAATGTAAAGAATCTTTTTACTTCCTTGTAAAATTTAAGCAATTCAACATTTAATCAAATTTATATTTTGTTACAATTAATTGCTTTAAATTAAAAAATCATTTAAAATCTCATTGTACAGCAGAGATAACATATAAGACCTGTAAACGAGGCCCATATGTATTGTCAATGCTAGGTTACCTCTTCCCATATGATCCTTCTTGAGTATTGTTTTAATGGGCCATTTAACTTGGCTGAATCATAGTTATTGGTAGCCAGCACAAGGCAATTAATCAAGGCATCATCTATTAACAATTTCAGGAAGTGTAATAGCTCCAGACTGTTCTTTTGAATGTTCAACTTTGCATGACCTGTAAATGGGGCAACTTATGGCTAGGAATCCTCCTGTGTCAATTTTCCACATCAAATTGATTTAAATCAGTTAATTTTTGGCACAAAGTAAATCATTAAAAGGAATAGAAGTCACTTCGCCTTCATGAAATTAATGTGCGAAGTGCAGATTAATTTAGAGAAGAAATGGCCCACTTCGCCCACTCGGGAGACCCCTGCATGTAGTATACTGTTCAACAGAAAAAAAATCCGACAAAATAGAGATTTGGCGTAGTTGGAAGTCAAATTTTAGTAGGATATTAAACACGTGCAAACTGTCCTACCCACCAATATTCTATAATTAATTTTTTACTAACTTACACATGATATGACATGTTGTGACAGACTTTGGAAGTGTGCTCAGATTACAAATTTAATTACGCTCATTTGAGAAAGCCTGGTGACGTTTCCAAACCAAGCTTACTTAGTCGTTTGACTGTAGGGTCTCTTGTGGACCAATAAAAGTTGCAGTCATGTTCCAGATGTACTTTTTGGTATTTTTCTCCGTATTGGAGATGCAGAACAGTCTTTGGAAACATTTATGTTAAAATGCCTGTATCCTGCGTTCCGTGTCCGTCTGAAAAGTATGCAGCCAGTCTGGGACTCGAACCCGGGACACCTCGCTTACAGGGCGAATGCTCTCCCAACTGAGCTAACCGGGCCGCCACACATCTTTCCACCAATCCTGCTTAAGTTCGGTACCGTGACATACTCCCCTGCCAAGTTGGAATTCATCCTTGAATTCGTGACAGAGAACAGTATATAACTGATCTCGACGAACCCATGGGCAAGTTCTATGGAGAACTGTAACCGCCACGTGCCCCACCTTGGGCACCATTGTCGCCGGGTGGTGAAAAGTGTGCAGCCAGTCCGGGACTCGAACCCTGGACACCTCGCTTACAGTGCGAATGCTCTCCTGACTGAGCTAACCGGACCACCACACATCTTTCCACCAATCCCGCTTAAGTTCGGTACCGTGACATTCATCTTGCTCTTTCTTAGTCTTTTGCCTTTTGGTGAGATCTTGAAGTTCACTGCTACTGCTAATGCCACCAATGAGGCAAGTATCATTAGCGACTATCAAGTTGGAGATGAGTCTTCCACCGTTGTAGATTGAGGTGTGGTGGTCGTTATAAATATTATAAAGACATGCAAAAGTTCTCGGCCAAAAAAATTTTTTTAAGTGAAATCTTCGTACCAAATTGCTGAAAACGGTACGAAAATAGAATGTACGGATCATATATTAAACAAAAGTCAGTATAATTCGCAAAAACAAACATACATTTTGTATATATTCAATTAAGAATTCATACAGCCACACTACGGTAAGTAACAAATAGTTAATTCGATATAAAATACTTACAGCAGCTTTCGTAAAACAACTTTCACTTTCGGCCACGACTAAACCGGAAGTTATAATTTGTCTTTAAATTGGGATTACTCGAAACGGCGTCTACACCAGAGAAGTTTAAGAGATGTCACGTTAAAAAAGTCGCTGAAAGTTAAATCAATTTCTTTTTTTATTGGGAAGTCATTTTAGTAATCGCACAACGATGGGTGTCAGTAAACTAAATGTTTCCGACAATCTGCTACGCATCCCATTCTTCCGTTACGCAGTGATCACTGTCAGTTTACCTGCGATTTCTCTTGCCTACTGTTTTTGGTCAGCATACCTGTTCAGATCGGATGAAGTCAACGACACTGACTGCAATGTAAGGAAACTTTTTTTCTTGTTACCAGTGTATACAATAAAATAATATGCGTACATGATGTGTGCAGAGGTAAAACAAAAAAAAGCATCCTTCCTTCATCCTTGTTTTTTACACAATCTGGGTGTGGCACATTTGACACATGTTGATTTGTCACCTGGTTAATTTTGTGTTTGCTGAATCAGAATCCCCCAAACAATCATCGGTTATTTTTTATTATTTATTTTGTTAGTTCAAAAATATGTAAACTTTATTATAAAAAATTTAATAAAACCGAAAATGCTCTATTTAAAGCACGACGGTGCATCCCCAGTATGGGTGCTGGAGGTTTCGGTAAATGACAAGTTCGGTAAATTGATTTATATAGTAAATGCCGTGGAGGTTTCGGTAAATTGGTTTTTATAGAGGTGGTATACCTACAACGAGGTGTTAATGACACCTATTATTGGCTTACAATAACATTAGGAGCATTTATTTGCAAACTGTGGATTAATTTTGAGTTGAGCAAAGACCTATAGAATACATCTATAGGTCTTTGAGTTGAGTAATTAATGCTATGCCTACGGTACAGAATTAAGGGAAATGAATGAGCTACCTCTGAAAAACAAATTCAGTTAGGAAATTGTAGGTTATTTTACGATTTAAATAACGCAATACTGTTGTTTTGTTATAATTGGTGCTTTTATTTAAATAACATAATAGTAATAATAAATAATGATTTATGGCGGATTCAATGTAAGATCTTCAATTAAGTTTAATGCTATTTAAAAAAGTTTCTTGTAATATATGATTTTATAAAAAATGATTTCAGTTTAAATATAATGCGCAATAGTATTTTAGACCACCGATAAACACTCAATTTCTCAATATATAAACATGGGGTAGTTTGCCAACATAATGAATATGAGACCAAAGCTCTTGCCACGCGGAGGCCACCTCTTGTAAGAGCCAAATGTTGAATTTTATATTACATGTTTTATTATTTCTTTCTGGTTGATAAAAACACAAGAAAAAAACAATATATAAAATCTAATACGTGTACGTTATTAATAAAAAGTAATATAATGATACGCGTTATGTTTTATAATTAAGTTAAGTGCGTGTGCCATTGAACGTTGAGTTAAGCAAAGAGATACACATAATTGAAAACTGATAAAAATGACATCTAACACAACGCCAGCAGAATGAATACACTGTGTAATAGGAAGCTGCTGTGATGATCACTATCTTATCAACTTAATACACAGGCACCAGTAGTGCGTTCAGTTACAGCGAACGTTCGCCAATGATCGTTCGTTTCCGATTCGGTCTTATTGAACGATAAGTTCGGCGCGAACGTTTGAAGATGGCGGCTCCCAGAAATTTGTTGCGATTTTGATGGCGGAAATCGCTAATAACACAGAAAGTACTTAACTAACAGATATTTCCAAAAAAAAAAAAAACTAAAATAATTTGATTATAATTATAAGTGGTGTGGATGCGATAGTGTTATTTTTCATTAGCGATCGAAATTTAGTGTAAGAGGTGCATTGAATCAGTTATAAAACAAAGGCCTAGCGCAATTCATTATAATCTTCAAATGTAGTTGTAATTTTCTTTTACATTGAATGAATTTTCCTTTCGTTAACATTTAATGAAAATATTAATAAATTTTAGCATTCACATGGAAAAAAAAACACCTGCATATTTTGCGAATTGAACTGTCTTTGAATGCACATGTATATTGAAAACTCTTTTGCAGTGATTATGAGCGAAACAAATCTGGCATTTTATTATACCATAAATCTATACATTTATTTTACCCAGATATTTTATATCAATAATATGATCAAACGCGATAAGTTTTTGGCTTAATATGCCCAGAGATGACACGGAGGTATCATAAATTGTGTTTAATGACCAGACACATGTGGTTAATGACCCCATACTGTGTCATACAAATATGGGTCCCTGGGTTTATGACACCCTCTTTTTCTTTTCAAGATAATCGGTTTGTGATGAGCAAAGGGGCAATTAAACAATGGGTGGTTAAAAATGCTGAAATAAAGAGTGTCAAAATTGGTGTGAACAATTGAATAAAAACATTTACATGTATCAAGCGGATTTAGTTAATCTGTAACAAGGTAAGTCTTTACGGACATATAGGTTCAAATAGTTTCTTTATGATGATTTCATAAAATCAATCAATTTGTTGTTTGTTTTCGTCCTTATTTGTTTTCATTCATTGGATTCTATTTAATATGGAAGAATTTACGCTTTAATTAAGGTTTTTATCAACTAATTGTTTAAAAACATAAAATTATATAAAATACAAAACGATCATGACCTTAAGATAAACTTTTAATATATAATTTACCTCCCTTGATTAGAATATTAATAGGTTGCAAGCCTGGATAATTAATATTAACACTTTGCAAACATCTCTAAATTGATAAAATCAACTCCGTACATTAAAACAGATAATTTAATTAGTGCCAAACAACTCAATTAATGTACACGCTTATCGACAAAAGGTGCGATAATCCCTATTTATACCAATTTACCGAAACCTCCACGGCATTTACTATATAAATCAATTTACCGAACTTGTCATTTACCGAAACCTCCATAACCCCCTAGTATCGGCCCTCTGAAAGAATACATCTTAATATTTTAAGTAAACAGATTGAAAAACATACATGTTTAATATGTCAATATATAGTTTAATGTGTATTCTTGAACATAAAAACAAAAACTGCATTTTATTCGGTAACGTTTTGCCAAAATACTGGCAAGACTAAGCCCCATGTAGAAATCAGTATCATGTACACCGTTTCTCATAATATTGGCCCTTCTGAATGGTTGCTAAGGTTTGTTACTAATATGTCAGTGATTTTTTTGCTTTTATTTGTTACAGCCTGTGCCATTTGAATTGGGAAAATTAGCGCGATAAACCATGAAATTGGAAAAAATAGTGAGCTAAACCATGAAATTGGGAAAAATTAAGCATTATAAATATGATTATATGTAACAGAATTAAAATTGTTTTTAAGTGCATGTTCAGGGGTTTTTCTAGCCATTTTGGGAAAAGGAGTCTGGTCAAATTGGGATTGTTTTAATTGATAAAAGGGGCAAATTTTGGAATTATTTATTAACAAAAAGGACTAAATTAAAGTTATATATTTTGAAGGATGTTTAAATAAAAAGTTAAGATCTAGAGTTATGTCATAAGAGACTTCTTTCTTAAAAAAAAGAAATGTGGGAAATTCGGGCTTTTTTTGGTTAATTGTGGTCAGCTTTTGGGGAAAAAACAATGATTTTTGCGATTAGGAAGCAGCCGAAAATCAGCGGTAATTTTAAGCAAAAAAATCACTGTATGTGCATGTTATTTTTCTATAAAAAGCTTATTGGAAAAACAAAATATGTTTCTCTTAAATTATTTTAATTTATTTTTTCACAAATAAGGGGCTTGTTCAACGTTGATAAACCTACTTATAATATAAACCAAAAGCTAACTAACACAATTATGTGTAATCATAAAATCAGCCTGGAATAACCCTGACCTTCTTTTAAATGAAATACAGAAATCATGAAAAAGATCGCCGTAATAGTCATTAATAAACAGCAAATAAATTAAAACTTCGAAAAATGGAAAAACTTAAACTGTCCAGCACTTTTTTAGGGATTTTGTCAAAGGCAAGATACAGTGAGGAGGGCCGATACTATGAGAATAAAGGATAACTGACATTTATATACAGTCAAACCACAATGCATTCAAAAGTCATTGGGGTTGCCTTATTGTTCTTAATATTGCATCTTTTAGAATTGGAAGCACTTTTTACCACAGGATCAAGAGTATATAGTGATTTAAGACGCAATCTCTTAAAGAGACTTGTTTGATGATTTTCATATTGATCAAAAATATTATTAAATATGTTTACTAACAAATCTATACCATTTTGAATAGCCTTAACTAATAAAAGCAGCAAGAAAAAAGTTGAAGAAAAATATTGCCCTTCCAAGGATGCAATCCCAGGGTCCTTTGAAAGCAAAGCCTTATGGGCTAACACTGCGCAAAACTGCCTGTAACATATATCATTAAATAATTTATGTTAGTACTATAAACAAATTCAAAAAATTATAGAGGAAAAGCATTGGGAATGCTATGTTTTTTTACCGATTTCGAACAACGATAATACAATAAGGATCAATATTTTAAACTTTTTTCTAAGTTAGGAGTGTTATTTCGGTTGTTTAAACATAATGTACATGTACCGGTATGCACTCTTTTTTAATCTATCATACATTTTTGAAATTTGTAATTTTATTAAACTGTAAATAAGTTGCTGTAAGCAAGGAATATAGGTTAAATCAATAGTGACACTTTTTTTGTTTGTGAATTCCAAGTATTTAATTTTTTATGGTCCTCTATAATCAAGCTGACTCCCCCAATTGGGGAATAGATATTGAGGGATGCTTTTTTTCAATTATTTGTCCAAACATACCTGATATCAGGCTTTTTTTCTCAGGATCACTTTTATGTTGCTTTTGTCATGTATTGTCTGATTTTCCATATTTTTGTGCAAGAAATAATTAAATTTTGAGTAAATGAAGTCTTCATGAACATGATTTTCTTGAATATTAAATGTTTGGAACAAAGTTGTATCTGCCTTATCAACAATTTGCACAACCTTAACTCATATTGCAATAAACTTGGGTTTGAGAATGATTATTTGAAAGACCGTGGATTGCAAAGATTCTTAGATCACTTACAATCAATCTTAGCTATTCTGCAAATAAACTATTCAGTTCTCTACTTCTTTGTATATAAAATGCTTTGTTTTGTATGCACCCGGAGCGAATGATTGGGGGTATATTGTTTTTGGCTTGTCTGTCTGTCATTCTGTCCCAAAACTTTAACCTTGCATTAAAGTTTCGCAATAACTTTGCAATATTGAAGATAGCAACCTGATATTTGACATGCATGTGCATCTCATGAAGCTGCACATTTTGAATGGTGAAAGGTCAAGGTCATCCTTCAAGGTCAAAAGTAAAAAAATACAATCCAAGATAAGTAATAAGCTTTAAAAGGGAGATAATTTCTAAACCTGCCAAATGATATAGTGGAATTTTATTTCAAAGCAGCGCAATAGGGGGCATTGTGTTTTTGACAAACACATCTCTTGTTTAAATTTATTTCTATTATGTTATTCTCCACAGGTAACTAATACAATACCTTCAGCCAGTGCTGTAACTGGCATAAGACCTCAGGCCTATGTTTGGAGAATATGTATTGGACTACACACCACTCCACGCTTTTTTGTTGGCATAATGTATTACAACTACTACAACAAGAGTCTGCCGCATATAAAACAAAATCTTCAAGGCCTGTTTAGGTTCCTTATGAGACTTTGCTTCTTTTTGTACACTGTGGAGTGTAGCTGTTTACAAATTGTCAGTTGCATATCCAACAAAGAAAACTATCGTAAGTACTTGAAACTTGTTAATTGCTTTGAGAGTATGTACATACTTTTTGTATGTATAGTGGAAGTTTTCATATGTTGTTAAAGTGTTCAATGTATTTCATTTAAAAAATAAGACCATCAGCTTGCAGATAATTATTTTTCTATGAAGAAAACTTACCTGTAGAATTTAGTCTTTTATTATTGTTCTATCTTTTTGGTAGAAATCAACCAATTACATGTATTTCCAAAGAATGCAAAAGTTTGTATTTACAATGATATATATAAACTGTTGGAAAACTTGTTAATAGATTAATGAGAGGTTTGAATTTATTAATCATGTTATTAGCCGGATTTTTTTCGAAAAAATCTCGGCTTATAGATTGATGTTGTCGGGCGGGCGGGGGGGGCGGGCGGGGGGGGCGGGCGGGCGGGCGGCGTGCTCGAAAATGTTAAAGTTCTTATTTCATGGTATAACTTTGGTATGCTTGGACCTAGAGTCTTCAAACTTGACATGAAGGTTGGCCAGGATTAACAGATGACCACTGGTCATTTCAAGGTCATTCATTTGAAGGTGAAGGTCACTGTGACCTTCAATATAAAAATGTTAAAGTTGTTATAACTTTGGTATGCTTGGACCTAGAGTCTTGAAACTTGACATGAAGGTTGGCCAGAACTAGTAAGTAACCACTGGACATTTCAAGGTCATTCATTTGAAGGTCAAGGTCACTGTGACCTTGAATGTAAAAATGTTAAAGTTGTTATAACTTTGGTATGCTTGGACCTAGAGTCTTGAAACTTGACATGAAGGTTGGCCAGAACTAGTAAGTAACCACTGGACATTTCAAGGTCATTCATTTGAAGGTCAAGGTCACTGTGACCTTGAATGTAAAAATGTTAAAGTTCTTATTTCATGTTATAACTTTGGTATGCTTGTACCTAGAGTCTTCAAACTTGAAATAAAGATTGGCCAGTACTAGAAGATGACCACTGGTCATTTCAATGTCATTCATTTGAAGGTCAAGGTCACTGTGACCTTAAATGTTAAAATGTTAAAATTGTTATAACTTTGGTATGCTTGGACATAGAGTCTTCAAACTTGACATGAAGGTTTGCAAGCACACTTAGATGACCACTGGTCATTTCAAGGTCATTCATTCTAAGGTCAAGGTCACTGTGACCTTGAATGTAAAAATGTTAAAGTTCTTAAAACTTTGGTAGGTAAAAATGTTAAAGTTCTTATTCCATGTTATAACTTTGGTATGCTTGTACCTAGAGTCTTCAAACTTGACATCAAGGTTGGCCAGTACTAGAAGATCACCACTGCTCATTTCAATGTCATTCATTTGAAGGTCAAGGTCACTGTGACCTTCAATGTTAAAATGTTAAAATTGTTATAACTTTGGTATGCTTGGACCTAGAATCTCAAACTTGACGTTAAGGTTTGCAAGCACACTTAGATGACCACTGGTCATTTCAAGGTCATTCATTTCAATGTCATTCATTTGAAGGTCAAGGTCACTGTGAACTTAAATGTTAAAATGTTAAAATTGTTGTAACTTTGGTATGCTTGGACCTAGAATCTCAAACTTGACGTAAAGGTTTGCAAGCACACTTAGATGACCACTGGTCATTTCAAGGTCATTCATTTGAAGGTCGAGGTCACTGTGACCTTGGATGTAAATATGTTAAAGTTGTTAATACTTTGGTATGCTTAGACCTAGAGTCTTCAAACTTGATATGAAGGTTGGCCAGAACTAGTAGATGACCACTGGTCATTTTAAGGTCAAGGTCACCGTGACCTTGAATGTAAAAATGTTAAAATTCTTATTTCATGGTATAACTTTCTTATGCTTGGACTTACAGTCTTTAAACTGGACATGAAGGTTGGCCAGCACTAGTAGATGACAATTGGTCATTTTGACCTTTGAACAATATTTCAGTAATTTAAGTATTGCATTGACAAAAACACGAAAGGTACTTTCCTGTCATTTAAATCAAAAATCCGGCTTCAATGCGGTCATCTCCGACCGCGGAACTGTTGTTTTATTTGCAGCGTTACATGAAAAGATCTTCATTGGTTTCATGGTTGCTTCAATTGCCCACATGGTTTTTGGAACAATCCTGTACAGATGGTCAAAATATGGGCCAATGACTCAACTGGTAATTACTATCTTTCAGTTATTAAGCACATCAGGTAGCATTATTATTAGTTGTGTTGGTCATATATATCTGCAATTATACTAGTGCTTTAAAAAAAATATGTTTACCTGTTTGTTAAGTATTAAAAGGAGCATAGTAATGGCAGATATTGTATATTTTCAAAAATAAAATTTTCTATAAAAACGTGTATGCTTTGCACAAACGTCTTTTTTATAGTTCATGTTGTTGTTTTTAAGTGAAATGTTTAATTTTACAATTATAAAAGATGTACTTGGAATGCTTTTAAAAAGCGTTGAAAAACACCTTTCATAAAATCTTAATACATTGTAAAAGAAATGTATTTTAATTACCCTATACTTAATCACCCCATCAATAAATTTGGAATATATTCCAAAATTATCATGGAAGGAACTTAATAAATAAAATGCTGGTATTGTCATTATGCCTCTCGGTAGGGATGTCATATATCAGTCTCACTGTACATCTGTTTAAAGAATAAAAAGAAAACTAGTAGGCTCAATAGGCTTGGAGTTGTTAAGTTTTAAACAACAAAACAATAATAAACTCCACAAAAATGTGATGAAAAACTCCTTAGAAAAAAGCTGTGAAATATCGACAATATGAATTGTAGCACTTAAAGGTTATTCTTTATAGTTGATCGAGAATTTCATGCAAAATGTTGGAGTTGCGCACAAAGCTTTCATATGTAATATTTTACAACGTTTAATAGCTTGATAAAAAATTAAACATTTGCGAAAACCTTGACATTGTGTACTGTAGCACTTGCAAATAGTATTTTTGAGGAAATTGCATGCAAAATGTAAGAGTATATTACAGCAGCTTTGATATAACTTTAAACAAAGGTTATCAAGTCTGTAAACTATATTATATATCTATTGCAAAACTTTGAACCATGCCATTTCACATTAAGAGATAAACTAATAAATTATTTTTCCCCCCTGGAAGTAGAAGGGGGTATATTGTTTTGCACATGTCTGTCAGTCCGTCTGTCGGTACGTCCACCAGATGGTTTCCATTTGATAGAAAGTTATCTCCCTTAATTTTATTACAGGAAGCCAAATCCTACTTCTGGAAAAAGTTCCACCTCCTCTGGATCAGCCTGTCAACAGTAGGCCTCCTCTGGTTCTTCTTTCAACACAGGGTCCACTGTGTACCTGGAGGTAAGTAATTCTCTTTTTTGTCATAAACAAACCATCATTTGATAATACTACAAAACAAGGGTAATTGGTACCATTATGGGTTATGAGGAACACTATTTGTTTACAACCACAAGCCAAGTATGAAGGGTATTGTACTGGAGCAGTGTATTTTAGTCTGTAGTTTTGTTGATTATGATAACTGTATGCATCGATAGAGTGGGATACATTAAGCCTTGCACTTGCCGTTTTAAATTACATCTGAACCTATGTCTGAACCTTAAGTAGTCTTGAAGCTTGGGTGTTTTATTCCTCTTTAAACATTAGGTGGATTGGGCTGATATCAAATGTCTGTGTGTATGTACCTCCTACAGCTTGTGTTTTAAACTTCTTACTTACTACTGGTTGGTTTGCGCTGACACTTTTATTGTGTGTTACAGCTGTCTCCCTACCTCAAATATAAGGGGCACACTTAGAGATCTAAGGCCAAATTTGAACATAAATGTATTGTTTTTGCTATTCAAAATATGCTGGCACAAATATCAACCATTATGAGTGGAATGGTTGCCTATAACTATTGTTTCTGTACCTCAAAGGTCAAGGTCACTCCAAGAAGTCAAAGGTTAATTTTAACTTAAAAATTTAGAGATACCTTTGAGATAACTTTTATCAAGTTTCAACCACCATAAAATGCACTTGTTGTGCCCTACCGGTTTCACCGGAGGGGACTTATGGTTTGCGCTCTGTCTGTCAGTCAGTCAGTCAGTCACACTTTTCTGGATCCTGCGATAACTTTAAAAGTTCTTAATATTTTTTCATGAAACTTGAAACATGGATAGATGGTAATATCATTATGGACATTATGCCCGTCATTTCATTTTGTTCCTACATAAAAAATTATGGTTGCTATGGCAACAAATAGACTAGAATTACTGCTGAAAATGGTGGTTTTCAGGATCCTGCGATTACTTTAAAAGTTTTTAATATTTTTTCATCAAACTTGAAACATGGATAGATGGCAATATGGACATTATGCACGTCATTTCATTTTGTTCCTACGTGAAAAATTCTGGTTGCTATGGCAACAACAAAAATTCTGACAATGGTGGAATTTCTAACAATGGTGGAGCCGGTAGGGGACTATATTGCTTGGCAATAGTCTTGTTGCATATAACACATGTCCTCTGCTGTCACACCTAGAGGTCAAAGGTACATTTTGACCATAACATGGCTTGTTCTTTGCATAAGTGGAGTTTTGAGACAAACATGTGAATTTTGAGTCATTTGTGCGATCTGGAAAAATATATTTTTTTATAAATAATTTTACCAAATGGCCTACTGGTAACAAAAAAATCAGAGATTTCTCATGAAATTTTTCACAATTCATACACTGCTGGTAGCCATCTTGTTCTATGTCCTTATTTGGACATTAGTTGAAGGAGTTTTAAAGAAAAAAATGTCACAAATATATACCTGTTTGAAGCAGTATGTTGCATTATCTAATCCGAAAGGCTGCTGCCAATATCAAGGGCATATGTTTTTACATCAAAGGTCAAATTACAGCACTCATTGTTTATCTCTACATAATTGTCAAAGCTGTTGAAGCAGTGTTAATCAACTTCAGTGCGAGCTTTAGTTTATCAAGATTTTCAATAAGATTTATTCTCAAATGATGATTCTAACTGTCAGGTACATTTCCAATCCGGTTGTGTCCTATACGCATGTAATCATAGCACACTTCACCACATTTGGTGCACCAAATTATGTTGACAGATTTTACTGCAGTTTTGAATTCATAAAAAAATGAAACTAAATTTGTATATTTTTCTCATTTCAGCCTTTAGTTACTTTTCAGTGTTGTATATTTCTCTCATTTCAGCTTTTAGTTACTTTTCAGTGTTTGAGTACATGATTGCCTATGCCAACATGGGGTACCATGTAACTGGCTACTTTGATTTTTACGACAAGTATCTCATAGCCGGAAGTGTATCACAGCCAGTGACAAATGGATCATCTATCTTGTCAGCTGAATCATCACAGCCAGTCACGAATGGATCTTCTATCTTGTCAGAAGAATCATCAGGTGATTCTGCACTTCAATCAAACATGAGCAACGGAACCTCTCCTTCACCCACTACTAATGGAACACCATCTCTCAGATCCCGTATACCTGTGGGAAATAAAAATAAGGCTCACTAATTAATGGAAAATTTGTTGTTGAACATTTTGGTATTGTCTGTACGAAAAACTTTGCCAGTCAGTATCTAAAGGTGTTCACATTTTCATTTTATATGATCTAACGCATTTAAATTCTGCATTATATCTACGAAAAATTATTTAATTTGCTGTATTCTTTTATTGATGTTTAATATAAAAAGAAATTATTTTATTGATGTTTAAATTAAAAAAATCATTTAGTGGGCATTGTATTTTTCTCCCCGTAATAACCTCAGCTATTTAGTCAACCCTTCATAATTACCTCATTGTGGTCAATTGCCAAGATTTTTATAGAATGAAACTGTAAACCTGTTGTAAAATATCTTGCTTTGTGATGTATGTCTAAAACTTGTTGTTTCATTACTGTAAGCCTTTGTAACCAGGTTATTGTACTCATTGCCTGTTGGTGTTCAGTTTTAATTTTGTAGGTTTATAGTGTAACGTGTAGATCAAAGCAGGATTTGTTATGGCTCATAGCATAATTGTTTTTGCAAATAATAAAAAAGCACCTCATTTCTAGTCAAAATTGGTGAATGATATTTCTAGTAGTTGCAGTCATTTTTGTTTCAAATGCAAAACAAATGTGTTTCAGCTGATTGCATAATGGATCATTTCTGCTGACTTAATTTTATCCATGTGCTTTTGTAATTTGTATTATTTTTCTGAATTTTTTTCGAGCTCACCTGAGCACAAAGTGTTTATGGTGAGCTACTGTGGTCTTAAAACAATGTCCATGATTGACCTTGTAAAAATCAAAATCCTTAAAGAAAACTTGTTACTTCTATTAGAGGTCACATGTATGACCCAAGTGCAATGAGACTTGGTGAGAATATTTAGCTTGACAACATCAAGGCCAAGTGTAAATCTGGGTCATATGCATAAAAAACTAGGTCACAAGTTAAAATAATAGAAAACCATATAATATCTAAGTCTGGTTATCAAGTGAATAGTTAACAGTAAGCTTGATGAAACTTGTTGAGAATATTAACCTTGACAATATCTACTGCAATTTCAAATCTGGGTCACATTTATACAAAAAATATGTCACCAGATAAAATCTTAAAAAACTGTGTTACCGCTGTAGAAACCATATTTATTACTCAATCGCAATAAAACTTGGTCAGATTGTTTATGTTTGTTATCCCCGCCGAAAAAAAAATCGGAGGGAATATAGTAATTGGTCCTGTCTGTCCGTCTGTCCGAAACTTTGTCCGGAGCATAACTCTAAATCTGCTGAGAGGATTTACTTAAAACTTGAAATATAAACAGACTGCAAGTAGGAGAAGTGAAGTGACTAAGAACCATAACTCTATCTACCTTAGTTTTTGAATTATCTCCCTTTATTTAATTTGAAAGTAACTTTTTGTCCCGAGCATAACTCTATATCTACTTAAGGGATTTTTTTGAAACTTGAAATATAAACAGATGGCAAGTAGGAAAAGTGCAGTGACTAAGAACCATAACTCTTTCGGCCATAGCTTTTTAATTATCTCCCTTTATTTAATTTCAAAGCTATTTTTGTCCGGAGCATGACTCTAAATCTACTGAAGGGATTTTCTTGAAACTAGAAATATAAACATATGGCAACTAGGAGAAGTGCAGTGAACATGAACCATAACTCTTTCAGCCGTAGTTTTTGAATCTTCCTTTATTTTATTTTTTATTTGTTTGTATTTATATTTTATTTATTTATAATTTTATTATTTTTAATTAATTTCCTAGTAAAAATTTTAGCTTTTCAGATGCCATATTTTACAAGTATTACATGTATTCTGCGCTCTAAAACAAATGTCATACAAGCTAACACATTTCGGCGGGGATTTGGCACTACTGTGACAAGCTCTTGTTTAACTTGACCATGTTTTAATCAAGGACTCATTTGTCATTAAAGGGTCATTTCAAAGGAACCATTTTTATTACTATAAAAGTCGTATTTATGACCGAATATAATAAAACAAGTTTGAATCTGGTCCATATTTCTCACGGCAAAGGGGTGCATGTTTGCCAAAAGCTCTTGTTACTAGTCAACTACTTTAATGCTTTTAATAAGCGATATATTGGAGTTGTGTGTATTTTACTTTTGGCTTTACAACATTTGTATTTTGTTTACAAAGTAATATTAAATATTTAATGCCTTATCTTGCTTTTTAGTCCCCTACTGGTATCACCATAGGGGACTTATGGTCCCCTACCGATTTCACCGGAGGGGAGTTATGGTTTGCGCTCTGTCAGTCTGTCTGTCACACTTTTCTGGATCCTGCGATTACTTTTAGAGTTCTTAATATTTTTTCATGAAATTTGGAACATGGATAGATGGCAATATGGACATTATGCACGTCATTTCATTTTGTTCCTACGTCAAAAATTGTGGTTGCTATGGCAACAAATAGACTAGAAAAACTGCTGAAAATGGTGTTTTTTCTGGATCCTGCGATTACTTTAAAAGTTCTTCATATTTTTTCATGAAACTTGAAACATGGATAGATAGCAATATGGACATTATGCACGTCATTTCATTTTGTTCTTACGTCTAAAATTCTGGTTGCCATGGCAACAAATAGACTAGAAATACTGCTGAAATGGTGTTTTTCTGGATCTTGCGATAACTTTAAAAGTTCTTAATATTTTTTCATGAAACTTGGAACATGGATAGATGGCAATATGGACATTATGCACGTCATTTCATTTTGTTCCTCCGTCAAAAATTCTGGTTGCTATGGCAACAAATAAAAAATTATTCTGGCAATGGTGGAATTTCTGACAATGGTGGAGCCGGTAGGGGACTTTTATTGCTTGGCAATAGTCATGTTTGTACTTCATTTTGTGTTCATTTTTTTTTTCTTTTTTTTAAAGTGACAGTATTGAAAATATGGAAGCTATCATTTGTATGGTACAAATACCTATTGGTAACTGTAGCGTTCCCAGAAATGGAGCAGTACTAAACTTGGATAAATTTCTTGCACCATAAACTAGTATGCTTTTTTCATATGACCATAAATGGCATGTTTTATCACCATATCATTTTGACTGCTGATAAATAATGCATCATGAAAAATCCATTATATTCATTGTAATTTAACCAATACACATGTAGCATCTCTTCATTTAAATTTCTGGTTGTGGTCATATAATCCTGTTTTATCATATTTACCATTTTGTCTTGATGCTGACTCAACAACAAAAAAACATTAAAATGTAGTTTCAACCTTAAAAAAATAAGTCACCATACCCTTAGATGGAACAATACTAGCATGGTACCTGCAATGTACCTCGTAATTTCTTTAGGCTATGCTATTTGTCAGTTTATTACCTTGTATTCGGTTCATTTAATTTACCTCTGTTGTATTTTACTGTGGTAAATGTTTAATGTTGTATGCTTGCTTTTTGGTTTGCTATTCATTTGTTACTATACCGTCCATCTATATTTTATAACAGACTTACCTTTACAACCTAGGTTTTAAACTGTAAGTTTTTAAAAGCTCAAATGTTAACACATGGGGGGTTTTAAAGAAAAGATATAAGCTAAAACTGCAAATTCTCTCTCTATTTACAAATGAACTTAAGTTCTCGATTTCAAAACAAATCCCATGCAACTACACATTTTTAAATATTAGGTAAGGATCTCGTTTTTATATGATATTCTTTGTTAACTGTTTTATTCAAACATTGCATTTATCAAATATTAAATGTGTGTATAACAGTGCCTTCACAATAGATTTCAAATTTATAATGTAATGTTATTGGTATTGAAAATTATACTAGATTTTCAGCTAAGAATTTAAAATAACTATAGCATTGTTTTCTTACTTGGCTGTTATATTTTTTATGGTCTCAATGGTGATAAAAAGTGTGATAAAAAATAGAATTTGTGAAATAGCAGTATTTTGTATGGTAGGCGCTTAGTTATTTTTGCATAGCAGATAAGATTAATACTTGTTGTTAATAATTTTCAATAAGGTGGTAAAATGTGTTTTCATTTCATTATTTTTTATTGCAAGAAATGTGATTTTAAACAGCACAATTAATGTACTATTAATAATGTGTAATAGTCTGTTCTTGAAGACATGAATATTATAAACAAACAGTTATTTGCTTATTAAACTCATAATATTATAACCAACTTATATTACTATTTCATATGTGAAATAGTATTTCATATTCAATCTTTTTAAAGGGGCCTTTTCACAGATTTTGGCATTTTTTAACTTATTCATTAAATGCTTTATATCGATAAATGTAAACATTGGATCGTAAAAGCTCCAGTAAAAAATCAAGAATAAAATTAAAAAAAGGAAAAGAACATTGCCCGGAACAGGTTTCGAACCAGTGACCCCTGGAGTCCTGCCAGAGTCCTGAAGTAAAAACGCTCTAGCCTACTGAGCTATTCCGCCGAGTACACGTAATTGGCGTATTTAATACCTTATATAAGCAATCTTCGTAGTTTCACAAAATTTAACGACAAAAACAGAACTCTCCAAATTATTCAATCGTTTCGCGTTGCAACGCTTTATAATTTTTAGGTTTTAAATTCGTCAAAAGATGCATATAATGGCTATATTAGACCATGGTAAATGTTCAGTATTACTGTTTCCTCACAATTATCATAACTAAAACGAAAATTTGCGAATCTGAAACAACTTTTTTCAATTTTGTCAATTTACCAAAGCGTGAAAAGATCCCTTTAAGATCTGATAAGACATGGGTGTTCATATAGAGTAGTCTGTTGTACTTGTGTATGTACAAAATGTTTCTGTAAAAGTTGTGATAAATAACAGTGTCTTATTTGTGTGTGTAGAAATATTCACATGATAACAGATTTTCTTGGATATGTTTTCTTTATTATACCCCCATTACTGGTAATGGGGGCTATATAGGAGTCACTTTGTCGGTCTGCCACAAAATTTCATCCGATCTTCACCAAACTTGGTCACAAGTTGTATCTAGATGATGTCTAGGTCAAGTTTGAATATGGGTCATGCCAGGTCAAAAACTAGGTCACAGGGTCACTTAGTGTGTTTTAAACCGAAAGTTTGTCCGGACCATAACTATGTCATTTATCGTTAGATTTTAAAATGACTTAACACATTTGTTCACCATCATGGGACGGTGTATCGTGTGAAAAAAGTATGTTGATATCTCCAATGTCAAGGTCACACTTGGAGTTTAAAGGTCAAATGCTTGTCCGGGCCATAACTTTGTTATTTATGGTGATATTTAAAAAATTTTTGTAAAATTTGTTCACCATCATTAGACAGTTTGTCATTCATAATAAGATTTTAAAATCAATGGGCACATTTGTTCACCATCATTGGACGGTGTGTTGCGCGAAAGAATTACGTCGATATCTTCAAGGTCAAGGTCACACTTAAAGTTCAATGGTCAAAATGGCCATAAATGAGCTTGTCCGGGCCATAACTATGCTGTTCATTGTGAGAATTAAAAATCATTTGGCACATTTGTTCACCATTATTGGGCGGTGTGTCGCGCAAAAGAATTACGTCGATATCTCCAAGCTCAAGGTCACACTTTTAGTTCAAAGGTCAAAAATGGCCATAAATGAACTTGTCCGGGCCATAACTATGTCGTTCATTGTGAGATTTGAAAATCATTTGGCACATGTGTTCACCCTCATTGGACGGTGTGTTGCGCGAAAGAATTACGTCGATATCTCCAAGGTCACCCTTGAGTTCAAAGGTAAAAAATGGCCATAAATGAGCTTGTCCGGGCCATAACTTTGTCGTTAATTGTGATATTTTAAAATCATTTGGCACATTTGTTTATCATTGGACGGTGTGTCGCGCGAAAGAATAACGTCAATATCTCCAAGGTCAAGGTCACACTTTGAGTTTAAAGGTCAAAAATGGCAAAACATGATCTTGTCTTGACCATAACTATGTAACTCATTGTGAGATTTTAAAATGACTCTGTACATTAATTTTGTTCACAATCATAGAATGGCGTGTCATGTGGAAGAATCCAAGAGTTCAAAGGGCAAAATGGCTATAAATGATAATGGCTTAATAATTCTCAAAAATTGCCATAAATTAGATTCTCTTGTTTTGTGAAGACAGCCTGCAAAATAGTCTGTGTCAATGCGGCACGTGGGGGTATGTCTGTGACAAAGCTCTAGTTTTACTCTAGTTTATTATTTGTTGCAATCTGTTTATTCATACAATAGAGTAGGGGCAACTTTTAATGAATTCGCTAATGTATATTCAAAGCCATTCTGCACTTTATATGTAGAGTTAATTTCAATTTTTCTGTTTAGTATAAATATAAATTTGGTTGAAGCATATGATTAGCCATCATTTCCCACTTAAATGTGTCATATTGAACACTATAAGCTAAAGTGTCAAGCAGACACAATCTTTATTTAATTATGTAGCAATGATAGAGTAATGTAAAATATGTAATCCACTGCATGTTTACATTTATGAACTGAATGTACATATAATATACCATTATAAATCAGTAAGGAAATAATGTTGTTAAAGGTGTTGTAAAATAATATATTAAAACACTATTATGTGAAGTTGGAATGAAACATCAGTATTGGAACAAACATCAAGTATTAGAATTCTGTATACACAGAACTTTTCTATTTATTTATTTAGATAAATTAAAAATCAAAAAGATGTTTGATCATATGATTAGATAATACAAAGTTATTATGTCGTAAAGCAGTATTCTTGTTTGAGTTTTTTATTGCCCCAAAAATAAAACATTGGGCACACAGTTTAAAAATATTAAAAATAACATCATCACTTACTTGAAACGCTCAAGGAATATGGCTTATTGTCCTCAAAGTATGTTTAATAAATTGTGAATATGAAATGAACAGTTTTGTGAGAAAATCACCAAATAATGTACTTTTTGAATTTGATGTCTTTGTCCAAAGTCACATACTATTGTTTTTGTGTTTTCTATGTAACTACATGTATCAATGCATAGTTTTATTCCTGTATTGTTATGTTTTACAATGTAATTTTTATGTTTAACAATATGAAATAAAAAAGTGTTTTAGATGAGATTTGATCAAACGTTGGTCGCATTTATTACCCTCCCAATAGTTGTAATTGTTTCTGTTAAAAACAGGACTGATATTGTAAGCTCATTTGGGAATATCGTTTGAGTGCCGAAAAAATGAAAAACATTTACCTAGCAAATACGTAATCAATATATAATTTGGTTAAAATATTGCTTTACAATATGCTATTGAACTGCTTTACTTTGCTAATCGATCACTTAGAATATTTCCTGATGGCAGACATGTGCAACATTTCGTTGACTTGTACGATTTTGGGAAAGTAGCGACGATTTTTCGTCAGCCACCATTCATGCCCATGCCATCCGCAAGCCAATAAGAAATAAATAATATACCGGGCAAAATCGGTATCATACAACATACAAAAACATAAATTTCCGGAAAGACGATGAAGCTTTAACAAAGATATTTTTTTCTCAATTGATCGCGCTTTCAAATGAACCCCCCTTTCCCTGGCAAAAATATCTTATCTGATTTATATTGATCTCAAAATTGACCCTGGTCGGCTGAAATCGGATTTCAGGAATAAAACGGATAAATGACACCCCTGGAATCTTAACTTCAGTTGTTAATTATTTTTTTAATGTGAAATTCAACCAATACTCAAACGTTCAAAGGAACTATATTATAAATACTCAATCTGCAATAAAACAACACATTAGATGTATTTATTATCGGTTTATGATTGAAGAAAGTTGTTATACAGGTTTTGAAGGTGCGCATGTTCAATGATGCGGAAATCAAGATTTCCTCGTGCATAGATTTGTAGGTTTGTTCATTCGACAGGCAAGCAGGGTAGAGCGTTGACGTGCTTTAAATCGTTTTATTTTTCTGCTCAACCACATTTAATTGTGAAAGTTATTTTATTTTTGCACCATATTTGCATTGGCAATTTGTTAAATATGGACAGTCAAGACGAGAGGCGTGATCGCATAGTCGGCGAAGATAGAGCTGACAATGTAAATGGACACACGGAGCGACCACGTGGTAGCGGTCACGAAGGTAGGCCCTCGGGGGGTAGGGAAGAATTGTTTGACGTGTTTGGTCTATTTAGAAGCTACTTTGATTCACATTTGTCATCGTTAACAAGGGATATTACAAGCCATAAAAATGTTGATAAAATTGATGTGCCTGCTTTCAAGAGTGCCTCATGTAAACATCAGTTCGTATTCAATACTGAAATCTGCTCTTTGCTTCAATGTATATTGAACAGCGATAGTCTTGGCTTTGCTAAAGAAAAGGTAAAAGAAGGTTTGAAAAAACTAACTAACAGAAATAAACTTGTCAGGTTAGCTGATTCTTACCCCGGATCTGGGCCACTGTTGCTGAATATGAAAAACCAGTAATAGGGTCGGATAGTGATGATGAAAAGAAAATAAATAAAGCCGAGGCTAGAGCTGTCAAAAAACTGAAATCAAATCCTTCTAATTCGTTGAATGTACGTTCTGTTTTCAATCGTTTGGCTGATCGACCATCTGCTTCCGCTTCCCCGGCTCCACCAGCGCAGGATCCTTTTGTTGGTCCTCTTTTCCCATCTCGTCCGATGGCTATGGAGGTCGAGCGCCGACAGTTTTTTCGGCCCTATCCAGCCAGAGCCGGCGCCAACACCACGTGCTTCGCTTGTGGACGACAGGGCCATTTCCGGCGCGAGTGCGAGTGAGTTAACCGTTTCCAGGGAAACATCGTGCCTAGACGTGAGACCGGAAATCCAGATAGAAAACCTATCATATTATAAGTATATTGCTGGTTTAGACATTTCTGACATTGATGCGCATTGTGAAGAAAAGTATCAGTTATCACATTCTTCAACTGTAAAAGGCAGTTTAAAGAGACATGTTCGTTTTTGGAAAAGCATCGGTGCCAACCCTGATATAATTGACTGTATTGTAGGCGGTTACAAATTACCATTAATAGAATTACCTGAAAAATGTGTATCTGCAAATAACCAATCAGCTTTAAAGCATATAGATTTTGTAAACGAGTCCGTGCAGGATATGTTAAATAATGGCTTTATTGTAGAATCAATAGAAATCCCTCATGTTGTAAGTCAATTAAGTGTAGCCGTAAATGCAGCCGGCAAGAAAAGGTTGATTTTAGATTTACGATTTGTTAATAAATACATATGGGAAGAAAAAATGACTTTCGAAGACTGGAAAACGGGGATTGAATATTTTGATCCGAATTGTTTTTGCTTCAAGTTTGATTTGTCAAAAGGTTATTATCATTTGGACATATTTTCTGAACACCAGAAGTATTTGGGATTTTCTTTAAATGGTAAATACTATGTTTATACAGTGGTTCCTTTTGGTTTGTCGTGCGCACCTTTTTGTTTTGTTAAGTGCCTTAGGGATATCATTAAATACTGGCGTTTTAATGGCATAAAAATTGTATTTTTTTCTTAGATGACGGTTGGTGTACTAATTCTAATATCGAAAATGCAACACAAGATGCAAATTTTGTTCGAAACACATAACACGAAGCTGGAATTGTAATCAATGAGGAAAAGTCAATATGGATACCAGTTCAGAGGCTAGAATGGGTAGGATTAATCTGGGATAGCCAAATGTTTTCTATCGAAATTCCCGATAGAAGAACGCTTGATTTAAAAAATACTCTTTTAAAGGTATTTTCTTCCATGCCAATTGTTTCGGCTAGGGATTTAGCTAGATGTACGGGGAAAATTATTTCTATGATGCCTGTTATAGGAAGTCTAGCAAGATTAATGACTAGATTTCTTTATTCCGTAATCACCTCTAGACAGTCGTGGGATAGAGTTATAGCCCTTGATCCAGATAGCTTTTGTATTTCAGAATTAAGATTTTGGTTAGATCGAATAGATGGCATACAATCAAGACCCCTAAGTAAATGTACATGTGTCGAAGTTTTGAAAGTGTACAGTGATGCAAGTGGGTTTGCCTGCGGGGCTTACATTGTTGATAGGCCAGATTTCATTTTTCATGATAGATGGTCTAATGATGATTGCAATAAAAGTTCTACTTATAGAGAAATTAAAGCAGTATTTCTAGCTTTACGTGCTTACGGTAATTTTTTAAGGGGGAAAACTGTTAAGTGGTTTTCTGACTCTCAATCATGTGTACAAGTGGTGAAGGTAGGAAGTTCTAATCTCGAGTTACATGATCTAGCTCTGAGCATATTTAGTATTTGTTTGAAGATGAACATAGGACTAGAAATACAATGGGTTCCTAGAGAATTAAACTCCATTGCCGACAGTATTAGTAAAATTAATAATACAGATGAATGGGAAGTTTCACGAGATTTCTTTGAGTATTTGAATAGCATCTGGGGTCCATTTTCGATTGATCGCTTTGCTACTTTTAAAAATAAAAAGACTTTGAGATATAATTCAAAATTCTATGATTTTGAAACGGAAGCAGTTGATTGTTTTACCCAGTTTTGGGGTGCCGATTTGAATCTGTTGGTACCACCTATTTATCTGGTAGGAAAAACAATTATGCACCTTCTAGAATGCAACGCGCATGGCGTTTTGGTGGTACCCAGATGGCCAAGTGCAGCCTTTTGGCCATTCTTATTTGAGGCCGGCAATGTACACAAGCATTTTATAAAGGATATTATTGTGTTCGACAAAGGTCAGAATATTTTTGTGAACAGCAATCACTCTGTATTTAGCCCAAGACGTTTTTCTAGTAAAGTACTTGCTATTTGAATATAACTACACTATATGTGCGTTGTTATGTGAATGTGATATGAATGTTTTCGACTGTTTTGCTATACTTATGGTATAGTTTGGATACGTCACGTGTTTTTATTTGTATTTATGATTTAATGGATATTGTTTTGCATGTATGGCTATGAAGAATGTATAGAAACCATGTTTGGTGAATGTTTTGTTCGACTGGTACCGTATGCACCTGGTGCTAAGGAAGTCGTGTACAGTACACGAGGAATGGAATATTTGCAAAAAATAAAGCAAATGATATGTTTTTAAAAGGATAATACTTGCAAAAAAGAAAGCAAGGGTTAAAATTAACACTTTTTAAATTATAATACTTGCGAAAAAAAGAGCAAGGGTAATGTAAATTCAAATTGGAGATTACTTGCAAAAAAAAGAGCAAGGAAATAATTAAAGTAAATAAATTTACAGTATTAATGTATGCTTTTATTGTAAATGATTTATACATTTGACAGATGCCTTTAAGATGGGTCGCTGGATCAGCAGAGAATGTCTTCCATCACAATTGCAAACGTCTGAAGAAATTCTGAAGGATTTGGTCAAAACAGCAAAGTCAGATAACACCTACAAACAGTAAAATACTTATTTTAAAGCATATAGTGCATGGTGTAAAAAGTACGACTTTAATCCTTTGCCATCGACGGATTAACATGTCAGTCTGTTCTTGGCTACCCTTGAAAATTCTTGTCCGTCTGCCTCAAAAATTAACGCGATTGTATATGGTATTTCATGGGCTCATAAAATTGCGGGATTTTGTGATCCTTGTGAGTCTGATCTGGTTACTTTTTCTAAAAATGGATTAATAAGGTCAAATTCAAAATCACCAGTTCAGAAATGCCCGATAACTATAGAGGATATGATAAAGACTGTTAAACATTTTGGACACTCTGATTCCTTATTAGATTTGAGATTCGTCACAATGTGTTTGGTATGTTTTTCAGGTTTTTTGAGATTTAGCGAATTGGTTTCTTTAATAAGATGCGATGTATCGTTTTTAGCTCAACTATTTTTTGAAAAAAAAATATGAGCTATTGTCATCACCTTGGCGTCGGCGTCGGCGTCCGGTTAAGTTTTGCGTTTAGGTCCACTTTTCTCAGAAAGTATCAATGCTATTGCATTCAAACTTGGTACACTTACTTACTATCATGAGGGGACTGGGCAGGCAAAGTTAGATAACTCTGGCGTGCATTTTGACTGAATTATGTGCCATTTTTATACTTAGAAAATTGAAAATTTTGGTTTAGTTTTGCTTTTAGGTCTACTTTTTTCAGAAAGTATCAATGCTATTGCATTCAAACTTGTTACACTCACTTACTATCATGAGGGGACTGGGCAGGCAAAGTTAGATAACTCTGGCGTGCATTTTGACAGAATTATGTGCCCTTTTTATACTTAGAAAATTGAAAATTTTGGTTAAGTTTTGTGTTTAGGTCCATTTTATTCCTTAAGTATCAAAGCTATTGCTTTCATACTTGAAACACTTACTAACTATCATAAGGGGACTGTGCAGGCAAAGTAATGTAACTCTGACTGGCATTTTGACAGAATTATGTGCCCTTTTTATACTTAGAAAATTGAAAATTTGGTTATGTTTTGTGTTTAGGTCCACTTTATTCCTACAGTATCAAAGCTATTTCTTTCATACTTGCAACACTTATTAACTATCGTAAGGGGAATGTGCAGGCAAAGTTATGTAACTCTGACTGGCATTTGGACGGAATTATGGGCCCTTTATACTTAGAAAATTGAAAGTTTGGTTAAGTTTTGTGTTTTGGTCCACTTTACCCCTAAAGTATCATAGATATTGCTTTCATACTTGGAACACTCGCAAACTGTCATAAGGGTACAGTAAAAGGACAAGTTTCATAACTCTGGATGTCATTTTTACGGAATTATGGCCCTTTTTTAACTTAGTAACTTTGAATATATAGTTAAATTTTGTGTTTCGATCCACTTTACTTCTTAAGTATCAAGGCTATTGCTTTCAAACTTCAAATACTTTCATGCTATCATGAGGTTACTGTACCTGGCAAGTTGAATTTTACCTTGACCTTTGAATGACCTTGACTCTCAAGGTCAAATTATTAAATTTTGCTAAAATTGACATAACTTCTTTATTTATGATTAGATTTGATTGATACTTTGACAAAACTACTCTTACCTGACATACCACAATAGACTCCACCCAAACCATCGCCCGTGCCCCCCCCCCTTTCCCCCCCCCCCCCGAAACCCCCCCTATTTTTTTTTTTTAAGATCACCTCACAAATGACCACCACACCCTCACACTATACCCCCCACCCCACCCCCTCCCCAATTTTTTTTTTCAACGGTTAAAAAACAAAACTATTTATTTTGATTATTTTATGTTTGAAATACCGTCCAACCATCGCACCCAAGAATCCCCCCACCCCCCCCTCCCCCCACCCCCCACCCGAATCCCCCCCTAATTTTTTTTTTTTAAGATCATCTCACAAATTACCACCACACCCTCACACTATACCCCCCACCTCACCCCCCCCCCCCCCCAATTTTTTTGTGAAACTTTAAAAACACAAATATTTATTTTTATTATTTTATGTTTGAAATACCCTCCAACCATCGCACCCAAGAATCCCCCCCCCACCCCCACCACCCCCCACCCCCGATTTTTTTTCTCCTTTTTTTGCATTTTTGGAACATAATGTAATAAATGTCCACACCCCCACACAATGCACCCCTCTTCACTCCACCCCTCCCTCCTTTGTGATTGAAAATGAGAGTCCCTTCACCTTTAAAAAGAAAATAGATGAGCGGTCTGCACCCGCAAGGCGGTGCTCTTGTTTGAAGATTGTGATAAAATTAACATTTGTAAGAGTAAAACGGATCAATTGTGCAAGGGCGAACAGGTGACTATTTGTAAAACAAATTCAGATTTATGCCCTGTATATTACTTAAATAAATATATCTTTGAAGCAGCTATTCCAGATACTTCAAAGGATTTTTTGTTTAGGAACATAAAACATTGTAAGAAAATGCATAAAGACGTGTTAGTTGGCTCAAAGCAGATGAGCTACAGTAGGGTACGAGAAATCTTACGCGACAAACTTAGTGCTATTGGACTTAATCCTAATGTTACGGCTAACATTCATTTCGGTCAGGGGGAGCAACTGCTGCTGCAAAAAGGTGTGGCTGATAGATTGTTAAACAAGCTTGGGCGGTGGAAAACTGATAATGCTAAGGATCGATACGTGAGAGATTCGGAAGAAACACAAACATTGTTTCTTCTTATTTGGGTCTGTAAATATATATGGTACTTGATGCTTGAAATCGAAAATTTTACATCATGTTTTGCCCCGTTCTTTTTCTGTCGATAAATTACCCTGCTTGTCACGACACCTAAACAAATGTGTTTGTTTTTATTATAAATGGTTAGTTGATAAATAATTTATGTTTGGCATAAAATGAAATGGAATATAAAACATAAATGTATTTATTATCGGTGTATGATTAAATAAAGTTGTCATACAGGTTTTGAAGGTGCGCATGTTCAATGATGCGGAAATCAAGATTTCCTCGTGCATAGATTTGTAGGTTTGTTCATTCGACAGGCAAGCAGGGTAGAGCGTTGACGTGCTTAAAATCGTTTTATTTTTTATTTGTTAATGCTATGTTTTGTTTACAGGCTAATATTATGCTTTATGTGTTTCAGTGAGTGTTCAGAGAGTAGAAGGATGACTTAAGATAGAAAGGGGCATTGGTTCCGGACATTAACGAGTATACTTGTTATACTCCATTTTTCACAGTTCTATGTATAATGACACTTATTTGCCATTCATTCCTTATGGCAATGTTTTTTTTGGAACCAGTGTTTGTGCGTGTGTTTTCAAGAAATAAATTACCCTGCTTGTCATGACACCTAAACAAATGTTGCTTGTCATGACACCTAAACAAATGTGTTTGTTTTTATTATAAATGTTTAGATGATCAATAATTTATGTTTGGCATAAAACGAAATGGAATATAAAACATAAGTTAAGTTTATATTTTAGAGGTAAATTTGAGTTATAACTTGGCTACCAGTAAATATTTGCCTTGTTGTATTTTTATCTCTTACTCTTTATATTAGCAACATTTTATTCTGAAATAAACTAAAACATTTACAAGTTAAAAACCTTAACCCATTTATGCCTAGTGGTCTCTCCCATCCTTCTAAATTGGATCAATTTATTTCTAAAATTAGGGATGTCTTATATATTTTTTTCTATATTTCGAAAATTTCTTACAGAAATTCCTTTAAGCAAACAGCGCAAACCCTGATGAGACGCCGCATCATGCGGCATCTCATCTGGGTCTACGCTGTTTGCCAAGGCCTTTTTTCTAGACACTAGGCATAAATGGGTTGAAGGGTCAGATTGATGTTGTTTTCCCCTTTCTATAGATCTGTATTGAAACATGTATTTCCTTTTTCAAGCAGATAATTGTCTAGTAAAATGTTTTATGTAATAACGTAATAACGGGTTCGATTTCGGTAAGCGCTCAAGCGTTTGAGAGCGTGTTTAATGTACCGATTTACCCGTTATAAATAGCTGATGTTCTCTTTAATCGTATATTTTTGTGCATTTGCAGAATAACTAAATGGCATCAACCCCTTTACAAGTGTAATATGGTGTTAAACAAGTCCATAAAATCACCCGGAATATCGCGTAAATCTATATGCAGTCTATAGGCAAAGAAGCCATTTGGTGTTAGCTTGTCTAGGTTTTCTTCCCGCTGAGTCACGTGATTAAGTGGGCGAAGCGATCACTGATAAGGCGTCATGTCAATTATGCAACTCGGCCATTATCAACAACAAGGTGCCTGAACCACGTGTCTTTTTCGGCTATGTGTGGGACAATCGGATGTAAACAAAACGTCGCGTCAGGTAACGTTTTTGATAATTTCTTTATTATTTCAAAACCATTTTCAAAAAAACAAAGACGAGTGCCCGGTCATTGTCAAAAGACACAACTTTGGTAAGTTTGCGCTAAATTAATTAAGTAATTTTCAAAAAGTGCAACCGCGTGCTTGAAAACACACGAAGTGAAATGCTATGTGTGGTATATTTTTCATTCGATCAACAAAAACGTTGATTACAATGTTGTCGAGGGTTTTAAAAAATAGGGCGGACATTGTAATTCTTCATAGAGAAGCTACATACATTGTATGTTTGCGCAAATACATCTGATTCGGAGTGTGTGTATGAAAATGTAATGATGGTATGTGTGGGAATTTTTTTTTTAATGCTATGTGTGGTATACAAACTAATCTAGAGAATCGAAAGATTGACATTAACGTCAATAATATTTAAAGTCTGTCTGAATAACAAAAGTTGGTCAATAAACATTGTTGGTAGTGTTTTGCGCGCCTTAAATATGATAATCCTACGTTCATGTTACTCAAAATTATCATGACTGTCGATAACTTATATTCATATTTTGTTAACTTTTAGAATGCCATTTGTTTGCGAACAGTGTGGCAGAGAGGTCAAAACATGGTCGGGGATCTCCTAACACAAAGCCACCCACTTGGCAGAGACAGTAGCTGGATTCCTCGCCAATTTTGGCAGTCTACCAGATCCCCCTTCTTTGGCAGCTTAACAATAAGTCCTCTACGCCATTCTGATGGTACCTGTTCTTGTTCCCATATATTAGCGATGAGGCCTTGCAGGATGTCTATTGTTGTTTCTGGATCTGCTTTCAGGGCTTCAGGTGGAATGCTGTCTAGGCCAGGTGCTTTGTTGTTCTTCAGTTTCTGTACTGCCTTGATGAGCTCTTCTCTACTGATGGGCCCCATGTATATATTAAGGTCTTCCTTTGCCTCAATTACTTGTGGGCTTTTAACTGGTGTGCCATTTAGGAGTATTTTGAAGTGTTCGCTCCATCTCTCCAGTTGTTCTTTTGGACTAGTCAGTGTTTCTCCATTTAGGGATTTCACTGGTTTGCCAGAGCTCGTGCTTCTTCCTGCCAGTTTCCTTGAAATGTTGTATATCGTCCTCATGTCCCCTTTTTCTGCTGCGTTTTGTGCTTGTTCAGCCATCTGGTCTACCTGCTTGCTTTTATCTCTTCTTGCATTCTTCTTGACTTCCTTCCCTTTCTCTCTGTATTCCTCTTGCTGGGTCTGTGTTCTTGCCCTGGTCTTGGCTTGTAGTAGCCTGTGTCTAATATCTTTCTTCTATTCTATCAAGCTGATGGTTCCTTAATACAGCCAGCTCTTGTGTGTCTTCTTCCTGCACCCCAGTACTTCCTTGCCTGTGCTCTTGAAGACTTCCTTGACAGTGTCCCATTCGCCGTCCACAGTGGCTTCTTTGAGATTGGTGAGAGCTTGGAACCTATTAGATAGGGCGATGGTGAAGTCTTGACGCACTGGCCCTTCTTTTAGTTTAGAGGTATTGAAAAATGGCTGTCTTTGCAGACCCGATTTCTTCACTCTGGCGATCTTTACTCTGAGTTTGGCTATCGCCAGGTCGTGGTCTGAGCCTATGTCTACACCTCTGTATTCTCTTACATCAGCTAGGGTTCTTCTCCATCTTCTTGATATGGCAATGTGGTCAATTTGGTTCTCTGTTGCCATGTCTGTTGATCTCCAGGTCTTCTTGTGGATATCTCTGTGTGAGAAAATGGTACCCCCAATAGTACACCCAATGACAAGATCACTGTTGGCGCAGAAGTCCGTGTATAGTTCATCATTCTCATTCATAGTGCCCAAGCCTTCTCTTCCCATCACCATCTCTTTTTCTGTGTTGTCTGTGCCGACTTTTGCATTCATGTCTCCGCTGAAATTGACTATGTCTCTTCTTGGTGCTCTGTCAAGTACTCCTTGAAGCTGTTCATAGAACTCGTCTTTGGTGGCTTGTTCTGCTTGGTTTGTAGGAGCGTAGCACTGTATCAGTGTGACATTCTGGAATTTCGACTTAAAGCGAGCTGTCATCAATCTCTCGTTGATTGGCTCCCATTCTATAAGACACTTGTTCGCCTCCTTTCTGAGCATTAGCCCCACTCCATGATGGTGACCTTCTTCTTCTGGCAGTCCAGAGTACAGCAATGTATGACCGGATGCTAAGGTTATCTTTCCCGAAGATGTCCATCTTGTTTCGCACATGCCAAGTATCTCCAGCCCATACCTGTCCATTTTTCTTGCTGCTTGTGCCGCTTTTCCGGTTTCATAGAGTGTTCTCACATTCCAATTTCCAATCCGTAAGGCGTTCTTCGGTGAGAGTAAAGTCTGCAGATGAGTCTGCTTCATACGCTCTCTCCGGGGTCGATACCGCTGAATCCTCTGGTTTTCAGTAGTGTTGGTTTCTGTACCAGTGTGTTTTTTCACGGTGGGGGAGCTAGCCCCACGCGCAACCTTCCTCCTTTCTCAGCCGGGCTTAGGACCGTCCATGGCGGAGTTACCAAATTCAATAATCAGGTAGAAATATCAATCATTATATTTATTTAAAGACAATAAGAAAAACAAAGAAATATTATATTTCAACATAACATGCATGCTTTTATAAGAATTATGTTCGGTTAAACATAAATTGTTCAATCATTTCACGATTACTTTAGTATTCAATACTGTAACATTTGGTTAATTTGATATATTTTCAGGACAGACTAAAGTTTATGTTCTAGATTCTTACAAAACTGTGTTCAGATTAAATGCAGAACTGACGGGCAAATTCTTGTTTACCACACATAGCATTGAAAAATGTGTCCCACACATAGCGGTATAACATATATATACACACACTCCGAATTAGATGTATTTGCGCAAACATACAATGTAAGTAGCTTATCTATGAAGAATAACAATGTCCGTCCTATTTTTTAAACCCTCGACAATATTATAATCAATGTTTTTTGTTGATTGAACAAAAAAATATACCACACATAGCATTTCACTTCATGTGTTTTCAAACACGCGGTTGCACTTTTTGGAAATAATACTTAATTAATTTTGCGCAAACTTACCAAAGTTGTGTCTTTTGACAATGACCGGGCACTCGTCTTAGTTTTTTTCAAAATGATTTTGAAATAATGAAGAAATCATCAAAAACGTTACCTGAAGCGACGTTTTGTTTACATCCGATTGTCCCACACATAGCCGAAAAAGTCACGTGGTTCAGGCACCTTGAACAAGGTGATCGGGAACTGGCAGGGGCACTCGCTGAGCAACAACCAATTAACAGATTTATGTCAGTCTGTCAACTACGTCTGGTATACAGAATAACATCGAAATATACAATAAGGATCATAGTGTGCAAAACAATATGGGTAATATCGTTTAATCAAGTATTCGGATCCTCTTTTACGATTCGGACACTTAAACAGTATTTGGTTTCCGGATAATCGTTACCATCCCTAATTTTTGGTCATTATATCTATTCATTGGCAGAAAAAATAAATTGTGCTATCGAAACAGAAAAATTGTTGAGCATGATGTCTTGTAGCAGCTCTTGTGCACAAGGGAATTCTAAGCTATAATAGCATACAAATAAGGCTGATGAACTGTCTACAATAAATTTATAATCACGCGCCAAAGAGATACGACCATGGCACTATCTGCTTAGACATTTGAATGTTATGAAACAGACAGTATTTAAATACGAATCGTTTTGTGAATGTTCTGTACAACGTCTTTTGTGTGTGTGTTCAGCATGTCTTCTACAGTAGATGTATTGGTTGTTCTATATTTTCTAACGTAATTATTCCAGTTCTATTAATTTATTTTATCAGTCGGTGGGTATTTTCGTCACGATACTAAAAATAAGGGATTTCGTTTTAGACATAAATTGATTATTTTAAGTTCCATTGCATAAGTGCAAATATTTTAACATTTGTAAAAGAACTAGTTTATACATTTTCGTATTCTCCAAAGGTTTTGTCATGTGACCGTAGCTGCATTATGTCAGTAAGCAGAATTTGTCCCAGAATATTTATTAAATTACCGGTAATAGACTCATGAAAGTTTGGACAAATGTTGAATTTCGAATTCTAGCTTGAATTTCCAGCTATTTAGATTTGTTATTGCAAAGAGGTGTCTTTTGTTGGTACAACCACTTACAAATGTTGCCCATAAGTCTATGAATATAAACCTTCTCTACTGTCGTGCAATCAGTTGCTAGTGGAACGCCGAATTATCGTTGAAATGTCATAAAGTTGTCTTGACATTGCACTAGGGACATGAACGCCTTCGACAGTTGACCCGTACCTACCTCACCTTGACGTCACGTTTTTGCGACGAATCGTTATAATACCACGTTGGTCTGCTTATTAAGTCACTTCAGTAAAGAGAGACAAGCAGCAGGTTTCGTAACAACCTTCTTATTGTTGTTGCAGATACAACGCGTCACCCGCCGAGCCTTGCGCATGCAAACACCAACTTTGAATCGATGAACAGTTAATATATTAGTTAGGTATGTTACTAGATTTTATAGAACTAACAAGAAATATCTTTAAAAAAAGATATACGGCGTTGATTGTGGTTGGAGTTGATGAAAGGTAAAGAGTTCAATGAATGAAATCAAAGATAGCGAATGTCTTTTTCTGTGTAGTTCTTAGCTGCATCACACGCAGTACGGGATGTTACGCGGAGTTTTCGCGTCTTATTTTACATTATTACATATTGCTGGTCATAAACTTATACATACAAACATAAAACCAAAAGAAGAATGGAAGTAAAATTAAAACATATGAGTCAACCGGCCATACGCGAAGTATCCGTACATATTTTAAATATTTATACGCGCGTTCGTCGAACAAACCTGTTTTAGTGGTTTGTCGGGCATTGCTTTTTGATTCGATTATTAACAGTTTCGAGAATCATCGCGCTCATGCTTAACACATTAGTCAATATGGTGGAATAATTATTTTAAAATTTATCAAAACTAATTAATATTTATCATGGTATTGTTGAAAACACATTAAGAATCTATTATCACTAAAGTCATTAACAAAATTCTTACGTAGAATTTTGCATGCAGTTTAGTAGTATTTTAGACGGACTCGACCTTCGTTGCAATTCTGCAAAATCTTATAGACAAGTAATATAAATATATATAACCATTTTAAATGATACTTACCAACTTCAAAGTCTGCCACGAAGCCTTCTACCTCGACGTTGCCTACGCATTCCACTACGGCCCGGAAGATCTGTTCGTAGTCGGCCTGTGTTCGACGGCTCATCAAAACGCACATTAGTGGTAGCTGTTTGCTGGCACCCTCTCTCTCCACGAATGCGTTTATTGTGAACAGCTGCCCACTTCTCTTGAATGGTTCGCCAATAACCTGAAAATTGAAAGAACAAAATTGTACATTTAACCTTCTATTCTTCAAAGCCCCGCCTTTACTCAATATTAAGATGCATCTGGCTTACTGAAAAATATAAATATATAAACTATATATACACTAACTTACCTTAAATGTCCCGTCAACGAACCATCTCTTCGCCTGACGCAGGATGTCGAGCTGATATGCAGTCGCGAAGACAAAGCGCCGCTGTGCATCGAACTGGATGTCCTTCACAAGGAACTCATCAGAATTGATGAAGTCGGCGTCAACCTGATTAGGGAAATGCTTATAATTGTTTAATATTTATATAAACATTTTGCTGCTATATATATGAATATCTAAAAATAACAGGTACGTTTTTTTTTTACTTTTAATTACATTTACACTTACTTCGAAGTCAAGAGTGTCTGGCTCTTTAGGACGCAGACGGGAGCGGGCGTTGTTCACCGCTCTCTTTAGCAGGTTGACTCGGGGCCGAACGACGTCATCCTCACCACACTCTTCCGTAAGAACGTTCTCCGCAATGGTGCGGGCCGGAACGAAGACGCCGGTCTTCGCTGCTGCTCTGGCCTGAGGAGTCATCACAGGTTATACAATACTAGTATATACCTGACTGAAACACATAAATAATCATATCATCACAGTTTAATATTTTACTTTCAAACAGTCAAAAATCAATCATTAACTTGGATAATATAAGAATACGAGCCTCGCTCTGTGAAAAGGGGGTTTAATGTATGTGCGTAAAGTGTTGTCCCAGATTAGCCAGTGCAGTTTGCACAGGCTAATCAGGGACGACACTTTCCTCCATAACTGGATTTATGCAAGAGCCTTTTTTACTTCCAAGCATAGAATACACTCGGAAAGTGTCTGTAAGTGAAAAAGTATAGATTAAAATGACATACCTCATCACTAGGGACACTCACTTCTAGCAGTGGCATTGGGCGATCGTCACCGGCATCGTCGTCGTCGTCAACCTGGGGAACTGTGGCCTATGTAGAAATTGTGCCATAACCAGAATTAATATGACTATTTAATATATATGATTATAAAATATCAGCATAACTATTCAATGATAGTACAAGATATTGTATGGCTTTTCTGGTGTACCATGAGGCCTTTTTGGTTCACTTATGCGGCCTTTTTGGGAAAGCCTTTTTGGTAAGGCCTTTTTGGTAAACGGCCTTTCTGGTACTATACCGGATTTATATTTATAGCATTTCGTAAGCGCGCGGTGTAGAATAATCGCGTACATTTAACACATATCGACACATTTCAATCAAGTACTGTAGGGATATTTGTTCTCTTACAGTCGTCGCATATGTCATGATGCAACAAGCAAAATCAACGGAAGACCCGACATCCCATCTCGACCAGTTGAAAGAACATTTTAGCATTTTCAAGAAAGGCGACGTCTACTTAGCCGAAAATTATAGACCCGTCTCCCTAACCTGTGTAACATGCAAGCTTCTAGAACATATCATTTGCAAACATATCCTAAACCACCTGGAAAACAACAACATCTTAACTAAACTTAACCATGGTTTCCGGACCGGATTCTCATGTGAAACACAACTACCGACCACTGTCCATGACCTTCTCTCCAACTATGACTCGGGCACGCAGATAGATATGGCTATCCTGGATTTCAGCAAGGCCTTCGATACGGTCCCGCATAAAAAGCTCCTGCATAAACTGAAGCAGTATGGCGTCACTGGTAGCATAAACCACTGGCTCGAGGACTTCCTTACAGAAAGGAGCATGAATATTGTTGTGGAGGGAGAGAAATCAAACCCGGTAACAGTCGACTCCAGTGTTCCACAGGGCTCAGTCCTTGGCCCTCTGCTATTCCTCTGCCACATAAATGACCTACCCGATTCAGTTAAGTCCTCGGTCCGCCTATTTGCAGATGACTGTTTACTTTACCGACCCATCAGAAGTCGCCATTACCATGAAATTTTTCAACAAGATCTAAACAAACTTGAAACCTGGGCCACCACATGGGGCATGCAATTCAACGCCAAAAAAATGCTACATCCTGACCATTAACCAGAAAACCTCAAAAATTTACCAACTCGAAAACCACATCCTTCAACAGGTCCCAGAAAACCCATACCTCGGAGTGACAATATCAGAAGACCTAACTTGGAGCTCACACATAAATAAGATCACCAAAAAAGCAAATTCTACACTTGGCTTTCTAAGACGCAACCTGAAACACTGCCCCGAATCCTTCCGTAAAACAGCATACTTTGCCTTAATTAGAACTACTCTAGAATATAGCTCCATTGTCTGGGATCCACTCCTTCAAAAAGACATTGATAAAATTGAAAAGATCCAAAAACAATCGGCGAGGTTCATAACTGGCGACTACTACACCAAAACACCAGTCTGCGTGACAGACATGCTGAAGAGTATGAAGATCCCACCTCTCCAGGTAAAAAGGAAGGCAAACAGACTGATCTTCTTCTTCAAGGCGGTTGAGGGGCTGGTGCCAGCAATGCCTAGCCAAGATTTCCTAACCCCAGTCCGGCAATCCAAGCGTAGAATTACCCCTAAACATTTCAAAGACTTCAAAGCAAACAATATCGTTGAACAATACTCAGTTAAAAACTCTAAATGTTTCACACCAATCCAGTGCAAAACTCAACTATATAGAAACTAATTTTTCCCAAAGACATTAATTGAATGGAACAATCTTGATGAAAGTGTTGTTCGCGCAGACACAGTTGACACGTTCAGATCAACTGTCCTACAGTGGGACTAACCACCCTCGCCTCCGTTGCGCCTACGCCGAAAGGTCCTGCAACGTACCTATCCAGATCCAGATCCAGGTAAGATTCTCCAATATGTTGTTTGTGTTATAAACTAAAAGACATGTCGTGTTAACGTTATTGACGGCTGTTTATTGTAGCAGTTATCAATTCGGATGGAATTTATTCGGATACTTTAGTAAACAACCCTTCCAAAGTTGTTTTCGTAGCTATTGTGCGAGATTTTATCAAGTATAGTTTGCTTAAATATGAGATGGAAAGCTTAAACAATTACAATCCGACACTGGCGTAAAGATACAAAAATTGCAAACTGTTAACTGTATTAAATTTTATGGCAATCTAAATAGCCACCGAGGCATTCATGTGTAGGTTGCTTAACCCTTTACCCCTTAGATACGTCTTTTAACACATTTGTAGTTACTTCGAAAGTTAAAATCAATTAAAGAGTTTTCTTACTAAATTCAAGTTTTAAAGGCTTCATTTCCAACCCTAAGATATTGATGAGCAGCGAACAGTATAAAACCTGAACAGACTGCAAGTAACTTACAGGCTGTTCTGGTTTTATGCTGGTTGCAAAAGTCATTTTCACTTTGCTTCTATAAGAGAAAGGGTTAAGGACATATCACTTTCGGAAATGGTCAGAAGTGGTTGGGGTAATGTAAAACAATAATTCCTTATATTAACATTCTTTTAAAGTTTCGAACAATGTGCACAATTAAAATAATACATACTTCAGTGATACATGAACTAGTTGTAATGAAATATTTCAAAAATAGTAAATAATCACATGTTTTCACGTTATAAACCCACCTTTTTCTTTGGCCTTGTAAGTCCTTTATTTCTTATTTTGTTATCCCCCCGCCATAGGCGGAGGGATATTGTTTTGGCGTTGTCCGTCCGTCCTTCTGTCTTTTCGCCCGGAGCCATATCTTGGAAGTGCTTTGGCGGATTGCATTGAAACTTGGTATGAGTATGTATATGAATAAGAGGATGATGCACGCCAAATAGCATTGTACACCATCAGTTAATAACAGAGTAATGGCCCTTTGTATCTTGAATAAATGCTTTTTTGTGTGTCCGGAGCCATATATTGGAAGTGTTTTGGCGGATTTCATTGAAACTTGGTATGAGTATATATATGGATAAGAGCATGATGCACGCAAAATGGCATTGTACACCATCTGTTAATAACGGAGTTATGGCCCTTTGTATCTTGAAAAAATCCTTTTTTGAGTGTCAAATATAATACTTTTGTGTCCAGAAGCATATTGGCGGGGGATATCAATTCAACGAATTTGCTTGTTCATAAATCCAATGACACCAGCTGGAACCTACACTACTGATGACGATAATGCGTAGTGAATTGTATATATTTTATGTGTAAAATGATAAATTTACTTGCGTTATTTATAGAGTGTATATCGTTATGTCACCTATTTTCGCGATGTACTTTCGATTTCACATTGCGAAATTTTATTACCGAATATACTGAAAATATTAACTTTTTTCAAGTACCGTAATGTAATATACCAGTCGTGATATTTTAATCAATATAAACTAATAATTGTAAAAAAAATACGGTATTTTAGAACTTTTTTTTCGTCATTCGTGGTTGACCGTCCCTTTAACTTAAATAAAATGTGTGATAAGCGTCATTATATTTTAGTAAAGTGCCAATAATGAGAAACGATACAATTTAGACTAGTGTTTTTTTCAGTAAGACCGGCAATTGACATATTCCTATCAATCCTCCTTAGATTGTTCGATCATATTCGTATAGCCATGTAGTGATCAGATTATGTACTTTTGGGGTCTTAAAGGGGGCCTTTTCACGTTTATTGACAAAATGGAAAAAAGTTGTTTCAGATTCGCAAATTTTCGTTTTATATTATGTTATGATATTTGTGAGGAAACAGTAATACTGATCATTTACCAGGCTCTAAAATAGCCAATATATGCATCATTTGACGATTTAAAAACCTGAAAGTTATAAAGCGTTGCAACGCGAAACGATTGAATTATTTGGGGAGTTCTGTTGTTATATTTTTTGAAATTACAAGGATTGCTTCTATAAAGTATAAAATGCTTTCAACATTGCGTGAGCGCGGATGGCTGAGTGTCTAAATTGTATATACTTTTACTCCAGGACTCCAAGGGTCAGTGGTTCGAGCCCAGTTCAGGGTTACTTTTTTATGCCCCCCTTCGAAGAAGAAGGCGTATATTGTTTTGCACATGTCGGTCGGTACGTCGGTCCGTCCGTCGGTCAGTCCGTCCACCAGATGGTTTGCGGATGATTACTCAAGAACAGTAAGGCCTAGGATCATGAAACTTCGTAGGTACATTGATCATGACTGGCAGATGACCCCTATTGATTTTCAGGTCGCTAGGTCAAAGGTCAAGGTCACGGTGATTCAAAATAGTAAAATGGCTTCCGGATGATAACTCAGGAATGCTTAGGCCTAGGATCATGAAACTTCATAGGTTTATTGATTATGACTGGCAGATGACTCCTATTGATCTTCAGGTCACTAGGTCAAAGGTAAAGGTCACAGTGACTCGAAACAGTAAAATGGTTTCCGGATGAAAACTCAAGGATGCTTACGCCTAAGATCATGAAACTTCCTAGATACATTGATAATGACTGGCAGATGACCCCTATTGATTTTCAGGTCACTAGGTCAAAGGTCAAGGTCACAGTGACTCGAAACCGTAAAATGGTTTCCGGATGATAACTCAAGAATGCTTATGCCTAGGATCATGAACTTCATAGGTACATTGATTATGACTGGCAGAGGGTCACTAGGTCAAAGGTCAAGGTCACAGTGAATCAAATCAGTAAAATGGTTTCCTGATGATAACTCAAGAACTTTTAGGCCTAGGATCATGAAACTTCATAGGTACATTTATCATGACTGGCGGATGACCCCTATTGATTTACAGGTCACTAGGTCAAAGGTCAAGGTCACAGTTACAAAAAACGTATTTACAAAATGGCTGCCACTACAACGGACAGTCCATATGGGGGGCATGCATGTTTTACAAACAGCCCTTGTTCTTTTTTCTTTTAAAATTTATTCTCTATTTTTTACTGAGGCTTTTTATTACCAATGTTTACAATATCAAGCATTTTATGACAAACTTCAAAACATGCAAAAAATCTGTGAAAAGGCCCTTTAAGTTTAAGATGACAGATGGCTATTAGGTATTTAACATGGTATCAAACTAATTAGTGCAGGAAGTCTTTGTTTCGCAAATTAATTCACTTCATGAAAGTTGGTTACTCGTAAACAAACATTTAGTATATTCTACAGTAAACACATATATAATATTGCTCTTGATGAGAACATGATGCTAGTGCTTGTACGTGCGTTTGTCGCGGTAGGTCTATATACATATAAATATTTATAGATCGTTCTCTGGCGATTTCACCAAAACGATCAAGTAAAATAATCAATTAAAATAATTAATGAATTAAATATCCTTAACTTATTTTATTGGATCACAACTCAATTTTCTTTCACATTATTTATAATTGCTATAATTTACATGTTACAACATCCAGTTACTGCAAGTAACTGATTTTATTTAAAGATATGTATTCTTAAACAATTGGAAAATTAATATTATAAAGGTCGTAGAAGATATATTTATTTCCATTCGATTATTCAGGAAAACACGTATACTGCACGATACACATTATCTTATTAAATGACTAAGAGTTCCTTCGGAACACGCATACTTTTTATGCACCCGGTAGGGTGGCATATAGAAGTTGAACTGTCCGTCAGTCTGTCCGTCTGTCTGTCCGTCCGTCCGTCTGTCCGAAAACTTTAACATTGGCCATAGCTTTTGTAATATTGAAGATAGCAACTTGATATTTGGCATACATATGTATCTCATGGAGTTGCACATTTTGAGGGTTGACGGTCAAGGTTAAGGTCATCCTTCATGGTCAAATGTCGAAAAAAACAAATCCAAGGGAAGTAACAAGCTTTAAAGTGAGATAATTTCTATTTATCATTTGGCAGGTACAGATCATTTTTACATGGGAAGTAATTTTTTAAAGGGATATAATAAGAAACAAAAATATATCAAAGCGGTGCAGAAGGGGGCATTGTGTTCCTGACAAACACATCTCTTGTTTTTTTTTTTTAAATATATTAACTAAGAATTTGAAACATAAAAATTTACACAATCAAAAAGTCACTTCAACTGTAAAATGTCAAATTAAGCACAAATAATTTTGGTGTTGTCCGTATTTCTGTCCGTCCAAAACTTTTAGCTATGGCGGGGGATATTAACTCAACGAATTTTTTGTTGACTGAACATTTAAATGTCTGTTGAGGCAATGATTGAATCCGAGCCTCCAATAAGTCAGTCAGTCAATTCGTTTCATCAAGAGAGTCAACTTTGACAGAAATCGATATCGGGAACGTGAAAATGTTCGATTGTCAGTTAAACAAAATATATTACAATAAACATGGTTATTGATTGGTCTTTGGTTTAATATCAACTCGATGATGTTTGGAACCATTCTTATTTCTTAAGGCCCTTCTTTTTTGTTGCACATATTTGGCTACATTTGATAAAAATGGAGTACTGTTACGCGCTGGACACATTTGACTGCGTTTTATGCTCCCAATTGGATGGCATATAACAGTCGCACTGTCCGCCGGTCTGTTTGTCAGTCCATCAGGCATTCCGTTTGGCGGAGTTTTTTTACGCAACACTTTCAGATATATGAGCTGAATTCTGGTATGCCTAGCTACATGACATGCAGATAGATCCATTGATTTTTGGCGAAGTATAAATGGGCATTTGAATTGGAAATTTTCTCTAGTATAACCGTTTTCTAGAGAGTTCTCTACGCAACGCTGTCTGATATTGAGGTTATTTTTGGTATGCGTGTCTACCTACATAACTTATAGATGAAGTGTGAGCTTCGTTTCAGTCCATTGATTTTTGGAGAAGTAATGTTCATTGGACTTTTTTCACTATAAAAGCTGCTGTGCGGCTTCATAGCGAAGTATTGGGTATTATAACACAGGTCTTGTTCTATTATATCAATGTCATAGCTGAAACATTTCCGTAATATATTCATATACTGTAATTTAGCATAAGGCGCCAGAAGCTTATTACATGTTATGACAAATACTGCTTTATAAAAGCTCAAGAGAATTCGATAGTCGCATATTTACATGTATGTTTTTACGTATGTGTTTTTCCAATTTCATATGTGTTTTTTCTACTTACAATCGACTATTATTTACTTTAACCAATTTATAAAAAAATGTGACGAAACTTCGACACAAATGTAAGTAGGACGAAATAGTATTGTGACGAAATCTCCTTAATTCCACTGGTACATATTTTTGCAGTCATAAAAAAAACATTGCAGTTAGAACAATAAAACTATTCAGCAACCCTGCGGTTTAATGGCTTTTACTAAAATCTTGAGGAATTTCATCCGTACCTCCATACCTCAAAGAGAGCCCGCTCATATTGCATTTTGAGAGTGCTTTTTGTTTCGTCCCTGAGTTCTTTAAACAAAAATAAACTGCAACAAGTTTATTTTGTCATGAAAGGGTTTTGTATTAACTGTGCATGTACTTAATACTAGAAGCTCCATATATCAGCCTTTTTTTCATGAAGCAAAATGTTGGATAAAGACAAAGGGCTTGTATAATGAAGTGGTTATTTTGATTAAACATTTTTAAGTGCCTTGTCTTATGGTGTTAACATTCTTATAAAAATTCACAATTTATGAAATGAAATCTAACTTTTATATAAATTTGTTGGCACATTACTTTTTGAAAACATTTAAACGCTTGTCCTCGAAAAGTTTTCATTTTATTACAGTGTGTTACACGTGTTGAGTTAGCAATGCTGTTCAGTGAATATCATATCTATTTCAGGTATTTGACATGGTCTTTCATCGCTAGTTTTACACCAGTCGCCCTTGGAAGTGTTCTGGCATTTAAAGCGTTTGGAAGTTTCTCCATCGTCATTTTTCTGATAACATCATTGACTGCGCTTTCTGTGCATGCAGCTGGAAACTTGGTCAACACTTATGTTGATTACCAGAGAGGAATAGACAACAAATCCAGTGATGACAGGACACTCGTTGACAAGATACTGAATCCAGAAGAAATCTAATGGCTGGCAATGGTGTTATACTCAGTGGGAATAGTTGGATTTCTATATCTGAGTTTTATATCCGATGCACCAATAAAACATCTTGATTAATATTTTTCCGTGGATTGTCTGGAAACTTTTTATACACAGGAGGACTTGGCTTCAAGTACATGGCATTGGGTGATGTCACTGTGTTTCTAACATTTGGACCAGTGTCAGTCATGTTTGCATTCCTGGGGCAGGCGGGGAGAATCTCATTTACCTCTCTTCTGTATGCAATACCTCTGGTCCTGCATATAATAGGTATACTTCATGCTAACAATACGCGTGACATGGATTCGGACAAGAAAGCAAACATTTTTACTGTTGCGATTCTTCTGGGAAGGACAGGCTCATACCTGGTTTTCACAATATTGATATTCCTGCCGTACCTCATGTTGTTCCAGTGTGTGTGACATGTCTCATGGTGGATGATTCTTCTAGTGCTTACAGTACAAGAAGCGTTCAACATTGAAAGGCAGTTTAGAGCTAGGCAGCTTAACAATATACCACATAAAGTAGCTAAACTGAACTTTTAGATGGGCATTCTCTATGTGCTTGCACTGTTCCTTACTGACACCAAATTGCTTCACACGTTATTGTAGGCATATATTGGCGAAATTGATGGGTGATTGATTATAATTCCATGTTGAATTGAAATACAGCTGTTGTTAAGTTAGTCTTCTAATAAATTTCTTAACAGTATTCATTCATATGTATGTTTTTAAATTGTTTCATGAGTATAGATATTAGATGGATGGAATGTACCATTAGTCTATTTGTTTGTTCATTTGAGGACAACGTGCTCATAGTTAAGTTTGTTATCAATTTTTGGATAATTCTTTTCTGCACACTATTTTCTAAATACATCAATTGATACAACCACCTGGGGTAAATAGAACAGCTGAGCTTCTCAGATGTGTCTCTGGATTTCGTAAACCGTATGTAACGGTGTGGTTAAGTACACTTTGTACAAAAAGAAACGTTAGAAATATACTATTAAAATTAACAGTGTATCTGTTCCTGAGCACAGCACTTCTCTTAATTGAGATCAACCTACCTATGAAGTTTCTAGATGATAGCTTTCATAGTCTTCGGAGTTAAGCTCTGGACAACAATCAAGTACGAACACTAGCACATGCCAATAATTCCATAAACTTGTGTGAGATGCAGAGTAATGGTTTTTGTGCATGGTACTTTCCCTAAATGAGATCAATATACTTACAAAAAATCTGATGTAGGATTTTACTCTTAACGAAAATCAGATTTTGCAAATAAACAAAGAGCAACAATTTGCTAAGTATGAAATGCAGATAAACGGATCTTGTGCACTGTGCTTTCACTCAATGAGATCTATCTTGTAGGGAGTCTCATGCTGAATTGTTTAATAGTTTTATAGCTTATGACAAGGAAAAGCAAGAAGGAACAGATGCTGCTGACAAAGGTAATACACATAATGCCATATATCCTCTGACTGACGAGTAAAGCAGAGCACAAATGATGTTTTATAACCATATCGCAGAACTGTTCAGATAATGTCTCATATTAAGTACATATTTAGATTGGGTTGTAAGGTCTGAGTTTAGCGTAAAAGGACACAATAAGGCTTGTTTGAGCAAGAGGAAGCCCTGAGATGAAAGTGTTCATATCCCTTGTCGCACTTAAATTGTGTAAAACCTACCTATGCCGTTCTATTGAATTTCTACATGGATATTTTTATTGTATTGGTTATTTCGATTGAAATGTTTCTTTGTTTTTTTTTATTGTTAAGTATTGCAAATGCACGGCTGTGCTTTTGAATCTGTACACTTATCTCGAAATGTTGTATTCTTTACTTCTCTTCCAATCCTTTGGGGATTGCATACATCTTTCACATAGACACTATGTATGTCTGGAGATTGCATACATCTTTCACATAGACATTATGTATGTCTGGGGATTGCATACATCTTTCACATAGGCACTATGTATGTCTGGGGATTGCATACATCTTTCACATAGACATTATGTATGTCTAGTTGTTGACTTAAGAATACTTTACACAATCATTCATTCAACATATACAGACCACACACAATATAGTTTGTTTATTGTATAGAATTTTATTTTAGATTTTCGATGTTCATTACATTCGTGTTGTTTTGTCCATTATTTGTATTTGTTTTAACACATGTCCAACTTGGAACTATGGAAACTCTATAAAAGTCTTTACAGTTATAAATTATATGAACATCTTTTGTCATTTGCATAATTCCAGTTTATATGTTATAACTTTAAGTATAGTGTATATAAGCAATAGATGGCATACATGTATGGGTCTTTATAATTGTGTATACACATATAAAATACATAATGGATTGATTAAACATACAATTGTGATAGTTGATTCAAATGAAGTAATGCAAAATAATGGAATTCAAAGACAAGGAACCCATGAATAGTAATGAAAAGAGAAAATACAATTAAGACTTAAATACACCATGAAAAAAAGCTTGCATAGCGAAATCATTAACTGTAAGCAGACAGAGTATTTTGATATTATATGCGCATACATGAATACGCCAGACAAGTCTATCAACTGTCCTGATATCACAATAAATTCCAACCTCGCCCATGATTAATGCATTTGAAAACAGCGCTGAATGTGTGATAACGAACAGTGTCACCACTCGCTGACATATACCACTTTGCGCAAAAGGGAATGGCGACATTTAGGTATATAGGGAGTATTTCAATGAAGTATGTCCTTTTTGGGTCCTGACGAATCTAGAAAATGAATATATTCCTAAAACGAAAGCAATATGACATTTTTTATGTCATACTATAACGCCAGCATATTAGCGTTTGTTTACGAAGCAAGATGAAAACTATTTACGGCAGAATGCCAACTTTACGAAGAAGTTGTTTCATCATTCGGTCACTTTCTGAAGACTTGGAACGTCTTAACCGATCTAGCTTTGCACACAGGTGTTCCCTTGATGCCAGGTTTCGAACGTTATTTTCCAATTTCTCCGAGAAAGGAAGTACTGTATCTTGAGCCGAGAAATCGATATCCTCTTTATTGTAACCTTTTTCACGGAAAATCAGTGCATTGCTTTCTGAAATGCAGGAGTAATTCATTACTTGAAATGGGTAAAAAATATGACAAGTTTATTCGTGTGTACATGGAATAATTAACTCGTTTAAAAGGACTTAAATTTAGATCTAAACTGTATTTATTATATTCAAAATCAAAATGACGAAAAATGCTAAAAAAATATGTTCGATTATTTACATGAAATAAAATCGAATCGAAAAAATTAAAAGCGTTTGTAACGCTTTCATTTATGATTAAACAAAACACGTATCACCAACAGAACGTTAACACTACCCTACACTTTTCGAAAGTCAGTGTTGTGTAGTTGTACCTCCTAAGATTTAGTTTTAAGAGGTCCCGATTTAGAGCTCCAGTGAAAGCACATTTTTATTGCTTCTTTTTCCTCGATATTGTAATTATTTAAAAGTATTATTAATACAACATATTTGCTAGTGAAAAATTATTTCATTAATTAAAACAATACGAAAATTTAATAACAAGTCCGTTTAAATGGACATTTTCTTTCACAACACGGTGAGCCCGGCTAAGGATAAAGAACTATTACAGAAATCGCATGCATGTCCTTGTATATTTGGAAAAAAAACAGCAAAAGGAATTATGGGTATGAAAAATAAAACTAGAACATCCAATGAGATGACAACTTCTCCCGCAAGAGCTCATTTAAAAAAGGTGAAAAACTTGAGTATTCTGTAAAAACATTATCAACATGGTTGTCTTTTCCTATTGATCGCACAGAAAGACAAAAACCTTAACGCTGATATAATATATCAATCGGTATAAGGAGGCAAACAACGTTTTGGACTTTTACATAGTATAAACTACACCCCTATACACTCGCAACACAAAGAACACATGTACATCGAGGCAAGCATCTGCCGTTTGCCATAATTCAATTGCAATAAATCTGCAAAAAATCTCGACAAACCAAAAAAAGGTTTCTCGTCTGCAGAGTACAAACACAATTTGAAAATCTTGAAAAATTAATGTTGATATGTACAATGATGGAAGCATCCAAATTGTACCCACACGTTCAAGAGAACAAAGCTCTGCAAATAATAGCGTGACATAAACAAAAAACGTCTTGCTCCCCTACTCGTATAAATAACATTCCTATAAACGTTTCAAAAAACGTCCGCGACAAAACACACATATACACTGATGAAATTCTCCAATTTATGCCTAAGTTATTGGGCACATAAGTCTTCAAAGAAAATTGCAATTGCACGTCTTCATAAAAACATATCTTTAAAGTTTCATATTGATACGACTCGATTGATCATTGTCGACTCGGGTACTACTTAATTGTACTCCGGGTACGGAAAATATACTACCGGTAAAACGGAACCGGGTATTCTTACGCTTAATTGGTCTATGACGGCTTTTTCCAAATTAATTATGTTCATAGTTATGCCAATATTTTGTAAAATGCCCTCTATAGTATCAAAACTCATACTAAAAAATAATGTTGAGGTGGTAAGCTTTTTCAAAGATAATTTTGTTTCGTATTACGTAGAGCATCGGGTATTGGGCGGGATAAAACTCGGGTACAGTTTTAATCGGCCGAGGATGTTTTATTATAATTTCCGCACCCGGGGTACATTTAAGCATACTTAAAAGTACCCGAGGGCATTTAATTAGTACCCGAGCCGACAATATCCAAACTGAGAGACAACATGACGACCAAAGAAACACATGTGCATAATGTAAGACTTGCCGAAGTTAAAAAATATACAACACTTTTCAGAATACAACGAGCTTCATGAAAATAATGTCTTGCACGTCTTCAAAGTAAATTTATGAACAACTTATCTATAAAGTTGCATGCTGATGCATAGAAACTAAGCCACGATTTCACGACAGAAAATACAAGTTTGCAATTAGACGTCTACGTTAGAGGGCACGTAACTCGTCAGAGAATATCTCGATATATAACAAATTTCGCTTCACGACAAAGTATAAATAATATATCTGTATCCTTTCATTTTGACAAATAGAAAACTAAAAGACCAATTGGCGACAATTGGCAAAACAATCTTATGCAGCGTTACAGACCGACCGACCGACATGGTGATACAAATATACCCGCACAAAAACTTTTGCGTGAGAAGTATTATATTGTTGTGACTAGTGAGGTTACGTACAATTATGGTATTGACATACTTTTTCATTAAAAGGTATTGAGAAACACAGACTAAGACGAGGAATCTAAAATGTGTCTATGATTTAATCATATTACAATAGAAACAATCATAACTAAGTCAATACATGAACAAGAGCAACATAGCAGATACAAAACCTTTAACTGTACCTTTCATTTGCAGAATAGGACATGAACAGTCTGATCCAAGTTGGTACTTAACAAACGAATCCAGAATTATCTTTTTCTTGGGCCTCAAGTCTGCCATGATTTTAATAGGATATATTCCCTCTCTGCCTACGACTGCCTTGAGCACTAGAAAATAAGTAAACCTTAAGCATTGACTTGAAAGCTTCCGCACAGAATATACACACAACAATACACTAAATATTCCGATTACAGTCTGGGAATATTAGTATATTTAATGCCTTAGGCATGTTGATATTCGTTGCACATAGCGAGTGTCCATTCCCTCTGTCAGTCCAGCGTTCCGCGTATAAAAGTTTTAAGCAAATTTTAAGACTTGGTCTTTCAACAACATCGATAGCTATCATTCTTAGATAATTACATTGGTGCTGCTTATGACCGGTTCAAATAAACTCATGTCACACAACCTTAGTTTGAAAATTAATAAAAAAGAGTGTGGAATTCAAAAGATAAAAATACTTTATGAAGCATGAATGTGTAATATTTAAGCATATCATTTCTTCAAAACTTTTGATAATTTAATATATTGATTATACACATAACTTTGTCCGTACAAATTTAAAGATAAATTACTGGGGACTCTAACGAAACTAACTAGTTAGCCAGTAGCTGATTATCTCTCCTGCTAAAGAGGGTGTCTATACAAAGTTCAAAAAGACGCTTGTGGAATGTTAACAATGCCATATGTGTCTTACAGCTTTTACATAAACATTTATTAAAAGAAAGGTCAGATAAGATTCAAATAAATCAATTCTTTGTCTTGTGTTTTTACTTGGTTTATCACTGTGATTTTCAGGATTTAAAAACAAAATAAACTGAAGAAAGGGAAGCTTTTAATTTTAATCATCATCATCATATCATCATCATCATCATCATCATCATCATCATCATCATCATCATCATCATCATCATCATCATCATCATCATCATCATCATCATCATCATATCATCATCATCATCATCATCATCATCATCATCATCATCATCATCATCATCATCATCATCATCATCATCATCATCATCATCATCATATCATCATATCATCATCATCATCATCATCATATCATCATATCATATCATATCATCATCATCATCATCATATCATATCATCATCATCATATCATCATCATCATCATATCATCATCATCATCATATCATCATCATCATCATATCATCATCATCATCATCATCATCATCATATCATCATCATCATATCATCATCATCGTATCATCATAGCATCATCATCATATCATCATCATCATATCATCATATCATCATTTCATCATATCATCATCATCATATCATCATCATCATCATATCATCATCATCATCATCATCATCATCATCATCATCATCATCATCATCATCATCATCATCATCATCATCATCATCATCATCATCATCAGGATTAATCATCAATATCATTCTTATTATTATCATCATCATAATCATTATCAACAACTTTTACATCGCATTATAATAGCATCTCTTTAAAGGGGCCTTTTCACGTTTGGGTAAATTGACAAAATTGAAAAAAGTTTTTCAGATTAGTAAATTTTCGTTTAAGTTATGATATTTGTGAGGAAACAGTAATACTGAACATTTACCATGCTCTAAAATAGCCATTATAAGCATCTTTGAGAACATTAAGAACTAAGACAAATTGGGCACCCATAATTTCGAACATACCGAATTATATTGAGATATGATTATAAAAAACATTCGGAACTAAGGTTTCAATTATGATGTAAACTTCCCCGTTCTCTGGTTACCATGTTGTTTTTTTACAAGATACCGAAACCATTTTGCTGTTGGCCGAAATATCCCAAGACATATATGTTAAGCAAGTTTCATTCTGATTGAACTCAAATTGTATACTATTGTATTAACAAGGTTTCAATGAAGCCATATTTAATGAAAATGTGTCCCTCCTGATGGCCATGTTTTCTGCTCACCTGAGCACAATGTGCTCATAGTAAGCTTTTGTGATCGCCTTTTGTCCGTCGTCCGCCGTGCGATGTACGGCGTCAACATTTGAATTGTTAACACTCTAGAGGCCACATTTATTTGTCTGATCTTCATGAAATTTGGTTTGAAGATTTGTGTCAATGATAGCTTGAACGAGTTCGAAAATGGTTCCGGTTTATTAAAAAACATGGCCGCCAGGGGTCGGGGCATTTTGTTTCCTTATATGGCTATAGTAAAACCTTATTAAAAATCCAGATCTTCATTAAAAACTTTGTCAGAAGATTTGTGCCAATCCAATCTTGGACGAGTTCGAAAATGGTTATAGTTGCTTGAAAAAACATGGCCAACAGGGTGGGGCATTTGTCCTTATATGGCTATGTATGGCGAAAGTAAAACCTTGTTAACACTCTAGAAGCCACATTTTTTTCCGATTTTTTTATCAAATTTGGCCAGAACATGTGTGCCACTGATATTTTGGATGACTTTGAAAATGGTCCCATTTGGTTGAAAAAACATTGCCGCAAGGGGCGGGGCATTTTTCATTACATGGTTACGTTTAAACTTTTTTTATACTCTTAAAGCCGGGTCTTAAAGTCACATTTATAGTTCAATCCTAACCAAACTTGGTCAGAACATATGTTCTAATGTTATCTTGGATGAGTTCAAAAATGGTTTTGATCTGTCGTACAAATAAAAGGGGGTGGGGCATTTTTCCTCATATAGCTATTATTAAACCTTGTTAACACTTCAGAGTCCACATTTATAGTCCGATCTTCATTAAAATCGGTCAAAAGATTTTTCCAAATGATATCTTAGACCAGGTCGAAAACGGTTCCGGTTGGTTAAAAACAAGGCGGCCAGGAGGCGGGGCATTTTTCCTTATATTGTAATAGTTAAACATAATTAACACTCAAGAAGTAACATTTATTGTCCAATCATCATGCAGCTTGGTCAGAACATTTGTTTAAATTATATTTGGATGAGTTCCAAAATAGTTCCGGTCGGTTGAAAAACATGGCCGCCAGGGGGCGGTGAAGTTATGTTTATATGGGGTTAGTAAGACCTTGTAAGCGCTCCTAAAGTTACATTTATATTTCACTTCTCATGAAACTTGGTTTGAAAATTTGTTCTAATAATATCGTGGGTTGCACAGAACAGGTCAGTTCTTTTAAATCTTAGGTGAGCTACTTGAGTTCTTTCAAGCCCTCTTGTTCATTTGACTTGCACCACTTATGCAATCGGCAGAGGTATCAAAACAAATATGCCTACAATACTTCTAGAGAGTTAACAAGATTTGATTGATTGAACATAGTGACGGTGTGTGTTTACCTTACGGGACCCAGTTTTCAACTATGCCTTGATTGCATTAGGATAAATTTTATGACCAAGTTTCTTGAAGGTTAGTTGAACAATAAATATGACGGTCACCAAATACTTTTAGCAATTTTTCACTTCAGGCAAATTTCCTAAACTGCCGGTCTCACGGCGGCAATGTATTCACCGGACCGGAATCATTTTCAAACTCGGACAAAATAAATTAGACAAACATTCTGTAAACATGTTTTAACTTAAGCTATATAAGAAAAAACGCATCGGCCAAGGCGGCCTTTTTTTTAGGGAACATGAACCATTGTCAAACTCAGCGGAGATATTATAAGAGCACATGATCTAACAGACTAAACATTTTTTCTTTAATTTGAGTTATTATAGTTAATAGTTGTCGTCTAAAAACGACCAATGAAAAAACTTTGCTAAAATATCATGTGGTCAAATGTTATGGCAACACTACCTTCGATTAAATTACCTTCTAAATAATTAATGTAAATGTTTAATGTTAAATGCTGCAGAAGGGCTAATATTATTCTAATGAAACATATGACATATGTAATAAAAATAACTACTGCTTAAAGATATCTTGAATGTACATTTTCACAAAACACCAAAAAGGAAAACAAATTGATAAACCTGATGAAATGTTCCGCTCACAGACTAGTTCAGTCATTTCAGCAATAGAGATATCCCTGTCTGGACAGGATGGGCAGCTCTGAAAGAACATGTATCTGTTATGCGTAAGAATACAACAGTATTGCCACATATTATCTTCATATATAGCAACAACAAATAATTCATATTATCAGTTTCATGTCATATCACAAGCTATCATTCTGTATTCTAAAGAACGTTTCATAAATCATGAGCCACAGTATTTCATGCCCTCGTGTTTCACGTAGTACACATTATTTTAATAATATAACATGGCTATCAAGTTTAATATACAAACCATCTTGACAGATTCCTCAGAATCGACAGAATTCTCCATGCATTGCACAATGGAACAGTCCATGCCTGCATTGTCCACGGGGATTTCCTATTTGGTTCCACAGGTCGTCTTAATCTCGTAGCTCACGGTCACACTGTAGCTTAGCATTATAACAGTTGATTGGACATGTTAATTAAAAAAATATATAACAAGAGCTTGTCATAGTAGTGCAAAATCCCCGCCGAAAGGTGTATGCTTGTATGAAAACATTTGTTAAAGAGAGTAGAATAATATTTGTAAAAAATGGCACCTGTGTCATCTATTTATATTTCAAGGATCAATTAATTACATAGTGTTGGAGTTATGCTGTAGAAAAATAAATATATGGAAATGAAAGAAAGGGAGTTAATTTAAAAGAGGACTATAAACAGGTACTGTTCTTGATCACTGTATTTTTCCTTAAACTCATCTATTCATTTTACAGTGAATACTTCAGTGTTCAAATCAAAATATTATTGTAAAATTAGATAAAGGGAGATATTAAAATTGGAAAGCCAAATATTTACTATGAAATTAAATTAAAGATAATTTAAAATAAAAGATAAGAAATATATCTAAAAAGTCAAATAAGTAAATACAGGTATATAATTAAAAAACTACAACCGAAAAAGTTTTGGTTCATGTTCACTGCACTTCTCCTAGTTGCCATCTGTTTATATTTCTGGTTTCAAGAAAATCTCTTCAGTAGATTTAGAGTTATGATCCGGACAAAAATTGACTTTGAAATTAAATAAAGGGAGATAATTAAAAAATCTAAGCTAAATAGAGTTATGGTTCTTAGTCACTGCACTTCTCTTACATGCCATCTGTTTATATTTAAAGTTTCAAGTAAATCCCTTCAGTAGATTTAGAGTTATGCTCCGGACATTAATTTACTTTGAAATTATATAAAAGGGGAGATAATTCAAAAACTAAGGTAGATAACGTTATGGTTCTTGGTCACTACACCTCTTCTAGTTGCCATCTGTTGATATTTTAAGTTTCAAGTAAATCCCTTCAGTAGATTTAGAGTTATGCTCTGGACAAAAATGTACTATGAAATTATATGAAAGGGGAGATAATTCAAAAACTAAGGTAGGTAGAGTTACGGTTCTTGGTCACTGCACTTCTCCTGGTTGCCCTCTGTTTATATTCTAAGTTTCAAGTAAATCGATAGAATCGATTTGGAGTTATGCTCTGGACAAAGTTTCGGACCAAAGGACGGACGGTTGTTTTCATTACATTAATCGATTATATCTATTGACTATGCTGAGAGAATCTTACTGGTTTCATAATAGTCGTACACCTGCACTCTGGCCGCTTTGGGGTTCATTTCAATGACTTGTTCAACCTCAAATGTGACACATTTCTTTTGTTTGCTTAACTAAAACAACAATAGTAACACAAACTTATATGAAACGCATTTAAACATAACACAAAATACTATATTAAATAATATATTAATAATTGTTAATTGTAATGCATTTTTGTCCAATATAATTTGTTATTAAAGAACTAAAATATGCAGACGATTTTTGGCCTTTTAAAATGATTTGTTGTAAATATATCCAACATACACAGTTTATGTTTTCCACTATCTGAAAATAACTATGCAAACATTGAAACCAAATAATTTATTAACAATCTTCTTGGTATGGCAGTTGGATGTGTAATACTTATCTATTTCAACTTTAGGAGACACCAACCTCATCAAAATAATGTTCAACAAAGTCTTCATCAACTTCAAACTTCTGTATGTCTCCAGATGATGCAAGCTAAAAAAACAAATTAATGTTGTTGTGTTTTTTTTTCCAAAAATTTAGTACCAATGACGTTATTAACTACACGTCAAAAGTAAAACTTCATATCCATTCTCGCTACAAATGCGGCTTCTTATCCGTTGTGTATCATGTTTTCTTTTAAAATGGAGACGTATCTGTATAATAAACAGAAACACAGGTTTCTGCCTTATCTTTGTGTTTCTTATCAGGCTCATTTTTAAGTACTACAATTTCCTTTAAATTGCAAATATATTTTAAGTTCGTTCTGTATTCGAGTCCTACTCGAGATAATGATCAATTACTATACTGCTTTACTTCTTCTGATGGGATGAATCATGGTCAATTGACCGCAACTCAGTTGATAGTAATAGATTTGGCATAAATGGGGCGATTTCTTTAATTTAACATTACCCGAACATTTATCATTTATAAAAATAGAAGTAAACGACACTTTTATATTAATGACATATATATATACGTTATGTCGCCCAAAATGCTACCTTGATAACTGTTGTTTATATCAGATTTTTTTTTGGAAGGAGGTAGTTCAAAATAACTAAAATTTACCAAGTAAGACTCAATTTATTATTTGTCCTTATTGCATATTTCAATATATTATTGTTGCTAATAAACATCGTGAGGATGACTGGTATTCTAAATTGTTTTTTAGCAGTGAAATAACCCTGTAGCACCAATAACATGCATACACACGTATTCATAAGAAGGTTATTTTGATTAATTATGTCTAGAACAGCGTTTCTTACCTCTCGTAACGACTGCTTGACGGGAACCCAGCCAGTTGGCATTTTAATCTCAGAAATAACCATGTTGGATATTCCGTCCTTCAAATAACTACAATATAAATATTAGTTCCTTAAAGTTACAACAACAAAATGTAATCCTCCCCCCCCCCAGCTCCCATTGAATTACCTAAAAAAACTATTCCTACCTTGAACTTACGGCAACATGACCAAAATTATATGCCTTAAGGAAGCAAATAGAATTCATATAATTTCAATCGGAGAATACCAGATAACCCAGTTTTCTCTCTGTTGGCCGAAGTTCATTTTTCTACGTTTATACATGGTGACCTACGTGAAACATATTCAATCTTTGCGAATCTAGTGTCAAGATCAACATTCAAACAAAGTTTCATTAAGATTGAAGGATACATGTTCCCTGAATAGTGATTACTATTATTTTTCATAAATTTGACATGGCGACATTGATTTTGGAACCACGCGACCCAGATTTTAACTGGGCCTAAGTATCGAAAAGATAAACACTCTGATTGAGTTATATATTTGGCATCTGGTGTGACGGTGTTTTTAAGATTCGACATTGCTACCTTATTTTTGGATGCTCGTTATAGGAGTAAAGCTTTGCAGACGTATTGTCAAAATTTCCATTCTGTACTATTTCATCAACTTGATATCTGTTAGGTTTCAAAAATGCTCAAGACATAATTTAAGTGAACAGGTGAAATATGAATGCAATAATTATAGTTCTTGTACTACGCACATCCCCTCAGAGAAATCTACTTACAGCAAGATTCTGGACAAAATGTGTGTATGAAAATGAGCAAATGTTAATGTCTCTTTAAATAGTGTAGTACAAGTCCTGGTTCTTTACACTACAGATCCCGTTAGTGAGATTTTACTTATTTGTAGGCTTTAATTTGAAGCTTCGATATATGATGTGTGCAAAATGTTTATTAACAATGTCTATTTAAAAAGCGCGATATTGTAAAATTATAGAAGCTAGAGTTATATTTTTTGCGCACTGCACTTCTCTGTAATCCGATATACCTTCCTATACATATTCAGGTTGGTACATTTGTTAGTTTTCAAGATATGTTCCAGACAAAATTAAAGTACAACGAATAACAAAAGGCAGTAATAATATTCTTAAAATACGAGAGAAAGGAGTTATGGTTCTTGTGCATGGCACATTACCCAAATGATAACTAATAACATAGTTATTTTGTTTTATTTTTTGTTTTCTTCATGTGCTAGAGACAAAATCTTAGTAAAATTAGAAAGGAAATTACTAAAGAAATTAAAAAAATTATATTATTTCTCTTGTGCGTTGCAAATACTCTTCATTTCCATTCTATGACGTTAAGGGTTGAAACCTCTTTAGTTTTCGAGACATGCTGTGGAAACAAAACATATGCAAACAATAGTTCTGTAAATAAGATTGCCAGGGTAAAGTCTCTCGAGCATGGCACTTTCCCGTAATAAGATCAATTTACTAGTGTTGAAACCTATGTCACTAGTTGATACCTCTACTAAACAATCTGTTACCGTATTCTGCTATATACCTTGCACAGACCTCCAGGGTGCGAAGAGCACAGTTATTCCTGTTGGTCTTGGACTTAAACACTCCCACAACTAGACCAAATGCAGGACCAGTATTGTAGACACTGTATTTCATGGTGACCTACATCGCGAAAAGAAACAGACAATGGTCAAACACAGAAATGATTAGGCGTATTCATGGTCACACATAATTGACATATAAACAAATTGGCTTATGATAAATTAATAATCATGAACATCAACTTACTTAGATAAGATAATATGGTACCCTTTCAAAAGACATAGACAATAATCAGCATTAACACTTGACAGTTTCACATTTCATAAATCACTCATCTCGAGGTAGATCTAATAAGATAATTACTTGCACTTTCTGTATACACTTTAACTCAACTAAAGTCCTGATTCAAAATGATTTTAAACCAACCTGAACTAAAGCACAGCCTGAACCAGATACTGAGACGTCCACCTTTCTGCTTCCTTTGAGATCAGCTGACTGGTAGACCAGACTGTTGTCAGGGGTAACGCTAAACATGTGCTCACCACCACCATCTTGTTTCACTTCTACGAGGACGTTGGAGTCTCCTGCGAATGATCGCGCGCCAAACATGGACAGTGCTTGCAAGGCCACAACTGTGTCCTGTAACAAAACCATTCACTATTCAAGTTATCACAAAGTCTCCACAATATTTGTGTTATCGTACTGTCAGGTATGTATTTGAATTCAACGGCAAATTGATTGAAAAGGATTTTTGTCTATGGTCACATACTTGTGATTTTATATAATGTATGACTATCACATTTTTATTATTGTAAAACGTGTTTTGAAAGGCTCGACCTTGCTTATTCCAAGGCAATTTCAATCCACAATGGAAACGAACAATTACATTTGCGCAACTGTAATACATAAATAACTAAAAACCTATGGAATGTTACCTGGGTGGATGAAAATCCACCATACGAGTTTCTCTGCCTGGTCAGCCACTGAACTATTGGGGCAGTTTCATATGCGCCCCCAGAACTTGTCAACATGGACATCATCACGTACGCGGTCATCACAACTTCCGCGGACGATGCCCGGTACCACCACATTTCACTTGCAGGTACTTTCTCTGCGTTATCTCGCTCCCAGTGCACCTGGCCAGAACCTTCAGAAACCATTGGGAATGTATTAACTACCTCATGCTTATTAATACATTTTACCAAGTCATGTGGAAGCCGCGCACATTTTCTATATTAACTTCGTAGTTTATTTGGTGTTCAATATTATCAAATCATCCTCCATGCAGAAGAATTATCCATGTAATCAACTTAAAATTTACTAAAGGTTGAAAATTTCACAAAAGCAAAACAAACATCTCCACTATCACGTGTCTTAATATGTCGCAACGTTTCAGTTGAAAAAAAACTTTGTTACTTTTTACATGCAAACCTTCATATCATAAAAACAAGCCATAGGAAGTAGTTCACGCAATACACGTGTTTCCAACCTGTCCAGTGAAGACCCGTATAACTTTAAAGTGTTTATTACCTTCATATTACCCGTTATAGGTGCGTTTGTAAGATTTCATTATAACATCATACGTTTATTTGCGGAGGGAGGGTAAACATATAGTTCGATTAGGTGAAACTGCTACAGGTCTAAAGAGTTCTTTAAGTTTGAATGATAAACACTAAACACTGTAGAGAATCTCTTTTGGACAAGTTTGTTACTACCAACTTTGTTTCTACAGACACACATACGTAGATACAGACAGAGTTCACGTGTATATGACCATTTTAGTAAACCCAAAAACACTCCGACAAAACAAGAGTTTCGAATACCATGGCTTCACACAAAAGCTATTTATATATTTATCAAGATTAAGTTCAATCTCGTTACAGGTTTTAAAAAAAATCAGACAATAAAAATTAACAATAGCAATAAAATCCACAAATAATGCAACCTATTAAAAATGTGCGTTGCATTTAGCTTACAACCCTTATAACTATTCAACACATGTCCTCTATCTCCGTCCATGCGGTGCATTATTATCATGGTCATATTGAGCATACCAATGTTCTTGCGGACGTCAAGCTCTTCCATGATCACCTGTGTCTGTCTAGCATCGGGCGTGTACAAATGATAGGCGTACGCCATCAGACTGAGAGTGTACGTATCAACATCTGCTAACATAACCTGGTCCAGGCAGGAGAATCCAGCATCCGGAGCATTCTGCAAGAGTCATGGATATACACGGTCATGGTTATACTCGGTCATTGATATACTCGGTCATATATATACTCGATCATGGATATGATCATATTTAAACAGTTGTACACATCCACATAGTTGTTCAATATCTTAACCACGGTTGTTAAGAAAAAGTATCTGCCTTAACTGGCAAACAATCGTTATGAAAGCTTTAGCACGTATAAATAGTGTGCGCTGATTAGAGACAGTGGTCTATTTACCAACTATTATCAATTGTAAATGGCTTGGACAATTTAAGATTGTAATAACAGTTATCTTTGAGAACAAACGGCTCTGTAACAGCATAAAGTTACAGTGTATTTTATATGTGAACAAATGATAATTACTAGTAACATCAACATAATATATTAGTTATAGAAGTGGACCATGATCATTCAGTAATATTACTATATTATGATGCTAGTTTTACTAAAACGTTTCAGGCATATGTTAAGCACTTAACGCAAATGCTGACAATTACTGAACAGGACATGCCGACAAAATTGTATAATTTTATAACTAGCATTACGATCAATGCTCTTGCAATCGACAAATACCAGTTCAAGAATTAAGTTAACTTTAATTTCATACCTGATTGATATCTTTAAAGCCGCTGTCTATGAGAGCAGTAAGCACAAAAGCTGTGAGACCAGCCTTGTTGTCACCTTCCAGACCTCCCTTGAGATATGAGCTGAACACTGTGCCAACCTGTCACACACCTTGCAGATCAGTTACCAGTCCATACACCGTATCACGATTGCCAACATATTTCTGCATTAAAAACGGTATGGTTAAAAAGTGTATAAAAGGCAAAATGAACCAGACATGGTTTTGATGTTTTATCGACATAAAAGGTTCCTCACACACACACACATACATACATACATACATACATGCATGCATGCATGCATGCATACATATATACATACATACATACATACATGCATGCATGCATGCATGCATGCATGCATGCATGCATACATACATACATACATACATACATACATACATACAACATACATACATACATACATACATGCATGCATGCATGCATGCATGCATGCATGCATGCATGCATGCATGCATGCATACATACATACATACATACATACATACATACATACATACATACATACATACATACATACATACATACATACATACATACATGCATGCATGCATGCATGCATGCATGCATGCATGCATACATACATACATACATACATACATACATACATACATACATACATACATACATACATACATACATACATACATACATACATACATACATACATACATACATACATACATACATACATACATACATACATACATACATACATACATACATACATACATACATACATACATACATACATACATACATACATACATACATACATACATACATACATACATACATACATACATACATACATACATACATACATACATACATACATACATACATACATACATACATACATACATACATACATACATACATACTTACATACATAATATATATATATAACACATGAAATGGTAAAATAAACACACATAAAAACGACAAAACATTAGTGTAAATGAGCAACTTTTGTATTCTTTTGAGCTTGCATATATAGCTGTCTTTGGAATTACATTAAATAAGCTTCTCTCGACTTATGCTTAGTAACAATATCCGAATATATTACAGAAATGTATCAGCCATGGCATTGATCTGATAAAATAGAACAAGACCTGTGTTTGTGAAACACAATGCCGCTACCGCGCTTTGAAGCCGCAATGCAGCTATTTTAGAGAAAATTGTGCCCACGGCCCATTACTTCGCCAATAATCAATGTACCGGAACGAAATTCACACTTCAAATGTAAGTCATGTAGGTAGACTCACATACAAAAAATAACCTCAATATCAGAAAGCGTTGCGTAAAAAATACTAGAAAACAGTTATTATAGAGAACATTTTACATACCAAAAAGCAGCGCAATATCAGAAATTGTTGCATAAAACAAACTATAGAAACGGTCATTATAGAGAAAATGTATAATTCCGAGCCTAAACTTCGCCAAAGATTAATGGACCAGAACGAAACTAACACTCAATCTGTATGGCATGTAGGTAGACTCGCAAGACATACCAACAATCAGCTCAATATATGAAAGCTTTGCGTAAAAAAAACTCCGCTGAACGGAATGCCTATGGACTGACAAACAGACGGACGGACAGTGCGACTGCTATATGCAACCCTATCGGGAGCATAAAAAGCAGTTTCAAATGTGTTCAGCGCGTAACATTACTCCATTTTTAACGGATTAAAAACATTAACATTATTTATCAAATGTATACACATATATGCAACAAACAAGTTGGGTCTTAACAAATAAGAATGGTTTCTACACCATTGAGTTGATGTTAAACCAAGGATCTATCAATAACCATGTTAATTGCAAGATCTTTCGTTTAACTGACAATCGACCATTTTCACGTTCCCGATATTCGGTCAATATGAGAAACTAGGTTTTTCATGAGATCCTAGGTTCTCATGAGAAACTATGATTATGAAATCCCCAGAAACCAGGTTTTTCATGACAATCTAGGTCCTCATGAGAAACTAGGTTTTTCATGAGAACCCAGGTTTTCATTTGAAAACCTTAGTTTACGCTCGAGAACCTAGGTTCACATGAGAAACTAGGTTTTTCATGAGAAACTAGGTTTTCATGAGAAACTAGGTTTATGAAATATCCCAAAACCAGGTTTTTTATGAGAACCTAGGTTCTCATGATAAACTAAGTTTATGAAATCCCAAGAAACCAGGTTTTTCATGAGAACCTAGGTTTTCATGAGAAACTAGGTTTTTGAAATCCCAATAAACCAGTTTTTTCATGAGAACCTATGTTCTCATGAGAAATTAGTTTTCTCACGAGAACCTAGGTTCTCATGAAAAAACTAGGTTTTTCATGAGAATATATGTTCTCATGAGAAACTAGGATAATAAAATCCAAAGAAACAAGGTTTTTCATGAGAACCTAGGTTCTCATGAGAAACTATGTTTTTCATGAGAACCTAGGTTCTCATTTGAAAACCTTAGTTTACGCTCGAGAACCTCGGTTCTCACGAGAAACTAGGTTTTTCATGAGAACATAGGTTCTCATTTGAAAACCTTAGTTCTCGGCGAGACGACGCACATAGACACATAGAACTTAGGTTCTCATAAGAAACTAGGTTTTTCATGAAAACATAGGTTCTCATTTGAAAACCTTAGTTCTCGGCGAGACGACGCACATAGACACATAGAACTTAGGTTCTCATTAGAAACTAGGTTTTTCATGAGAACCTAGGTTCTAATTCTGAGAACCAAAGTTCTCCTTTGATATCCAAGATTTTCACAAGAACCTAGGTTTTCAACAGCTTTTCGCGTCGTTCTCTAGGATATCCTAAGTTTTTATGAGAACCCAAGATTTCATTTGAGATCATAAGTTCTGGTAAGAACCTAGGTTCTCAGAATGATAGTGAAATATTATGTTTTTACTTCTTATTATTATATCCACACGCTAACCACTTGTGTCTCAGACCACAATAACTCTGTGTCACAGAGAGTAAAAAACGCAGACAAAAATGTAATTACACAATTATCACAAAATCTACACATAACAGGTTTCATGTAGTTTCTACAGTTCACTGGTGAGCGACATAGGGCCCTCTTGTATGATTATTTATCTGTGTTTGTTAGTTTTCTGATATTTTAATAAATTCAAAATAAAGATCAATGCACTGTAATATAAAATGTAAAAAAATGTCCTAGAAATCACTTGGAGTAGATAAATCTATGGGAGTTGATGGCATCAAAGGATGATATGATTTGTGTTTTTTTTCGGGTTTTTATCAATCTTTTGTTTATATCAATGGAAAGATAAGTTTACGCATTTAACATACTTTGGTAGCACAGATAATTGCTATTAATTGTTTACTTATTGATTTGTTAATGTTTTTTTTTCATGATAATGGTTAATAGTTTTAACAAGTTTACTTTGGCCACAACAAATTGATTAAATGTTGGATGGATTCGCAGCACCTAAAAATCTAAAAACGAAATAAAAATATCTTTATTTTTATTTTGCGCCCGCAGCAACAAATTTACTGCGCACCTATTTATTAAATGATTTAGTTTAATTTAGCCTACGTATTTTACGACAAAGACTGTTGTAACGCTTTGTGTTATTAGATTAATGGTATCAAAAAATGGCAGCTTTCGTCTGTTTTGTCATGTCGGCCAAAGACACAAATGGGAATGTTAATTTCCCCCGTGGCAAAAGTCATTGCCTCACAGATGATTTAAGTATTTTTATATTTCAACAACATCTACATCAGGATGTGAAATGTCGCCGGTTTGCGTACGATTGGCAAAAATCTGCAATAAACTTGTTGGTATTGATTACGTTAAAATATAAAAAAATAACATGCAAATGAGTGTCGCCGTTGAACTGGACAAAAAATGTCGAGTATAATTTAAATTGTACGAGCCACCTATCTACTAGTTCAAGCTGTCGATGGGTAAGTCTAAGGTGCACAGTATGCCCTTAAACATGAATTTAACACAAGTAAGAAAATGAAGAAACTTTCTGGACATAAACACCTTTACTGGGATTTGATTGATTTTTTTTATTAATATACACAACTTATACTACCTATTTCTTATTTTTCTTTCATTAGGAAGTTGTGATTTATTTACTTTACAAAACTTAAACTTATCATTTCTAATTTTAACAGTGCTGAACAATAATAATGATTAAATTTTTCCCAATTTCATGATTTATTGCACTTTATCCCCAATCAAAAAGGCAAAGACTGTAAAGTATGACGAGAAGAAAAATCACTGCTAATGCTTGATATTTATTGTATTATTTATTGTTTCATGTTATTAAACCATCATTGAAAGTACTGAGCTTCTTATATAACTTTGATAATTAAAACTACAGTGTACCATGTTAAATTTAAGTAATCACTATACCTGGTGTGAGTAAGCAGAACAGCTATTGGAGATTTTATTTATTTATTTTTACAAACATTTGGTATGGGCTAAAACTCAATAATCACTACTTTATGATATTGTATTGGTATTTAGCAGATATATGAATTAATTTGGTAAAATATATCAATTTACTTAGAGAATATATGTATTTTTTATTTTTCGCTTTTTGCTCGCCTGTGATTTAACAAAAAATATAATAAAAAATAAAAATACATTTATTTTTATTTCGCTCGCTCGCTCCATTTTTTGTGAAGCAAAAATCCGTAGAACAAATCTTTAATTTGTTGTGGCCTTAGTGTTACTAAGTTTAGTAAAACTGTGAAGACCAAGTAAAATAATCAAGTAAATATCCTTATTATAGCTATTTTATTGGATCACAACACATTTTTTGTTCACATTATTTACCATCGCTATAATTCCCATGTTGCAAAAAAATACCGCAAGTAACTGATTTGATTTTAAGATGCGTATTCTAAAACAATTCAAAAATGAATATAAAAACGGTCGTACAAGATATTGTTATTTCCATTGGATCATTCAGGAAAACGCGATTACTGCAAGATACACATTATTTGATTAAATGACCGAGACTTCCTTTGTAACACGCACACTGTGTTTTTGTATAAACTAAGAATTTGAGACATATACATTTACACAATCCAAAAGTTAATTCAACTGTAAACCATTAGATGACACATAAAAGAAAATAATTTTGGTATTGTCCGTCTTTCATTCCAATTGTCAAAAATTGTCCGTCAAAAACTGTCATTTTTGGCGGGGGTTATCAATTCAAAGAATTGTCTTGTTTTATTAAACATGTTGTCTACTGAACATTTAAATGACTCTTAGGCAATTATTGAATCCTAGCCTCAACTTAGTCAGTCTGCTTCTCAATGGTAACAGGCACTTTCGGCCCCAAGCTTTTTCGGCCCAGTCCGAAATTTCAGGGAATTCGACCCAGAGCTTATTCGGCCCAAAATCGGCCAGGCTTATTCGGCTCTTTATTTTATTACACCTTTTTCGTTAAAACTTAATTGATTTCAGCGGTTATAGATTGGCGGTCCGTTTGTACGCATTTTCTCTTTATTATTAGCGACTAAATGTGTTAATGATGAGTACTTGGCTGATATGTTTAATTAGTTTGTTGGTTCGTTTGTTAAATATTGCTTTTGATTTCATGATTGATTAAAGGAAATTAATTATACACCATTATCGTTTTACAAAATGTTACCAATGTATGTAATTGTGTCGGGTTTTAATTAAATCGATTGTCGGTTCTTTTGTTATTTTTTTTGCTTTTAATTAAAGGTGCAAATGATGAGTCCTTGTTTGATTTGTTAAAGCTTTTTTATTGTCGGTTGTTACGCAGTTTTTCGCAGTTGTTCACGCAATTATTTTACACACGAATAAAAGTGTAAAGACTAAGTTCATTGGTATCAGTAATCATTTGCTATCTCTGTTATGCTTAGGCTACTAGTTCTATATCGTGTTCTGATATTGGATGTGAAATTGGATTTTACTTTGTGTTAATCGTAAATAAATTATTAAAAAAGAGTGTCATTGTTATTGATTGTTATCGAAAATTTGTGATGGAGGACGCGTGCCTATTTTGTCAGAAGGCCGTCCGCTCCTTGCAGCATGGCATCACGTGTGACGTCTGTGATAGATGACAAAATCGCACATGCAATACAGGTAAGTGTCTATGCAAACTGACTAGCTAAGATTTTCGACATTTAAATTATTTTCCTATGTAAGCTTTTACATATATTAAAATAGTAAAATCATTGACATTGTTATAATTTGCCATTTTTTTATATTTATTTTATTGTCAGTTAAAATTTTACGGATACAATTCTTCTGTAAGATTATTTTTTATTTATAATCTTAAATCTACCATTTGTAATCTACCTATTTGTTACCTGTTGATCCGAATACACATCATACATGTATTTAACAACCTGATAAAGATCATAAAACCTGGCATAGGTGCGGGTGTGCTAGATAATGGGTTTGCTGTCAATTAGAATAAAAATTGTTTCATTGCTTGCTTATGAAAACAAATTGATAATTGTCTATGAAACAATAACAGTTTCGCATTAGTGTCAATTTATAAATCAATTATGTTATATGACAAGAGAATCTTTTTTTCAAATGGAATGATCTTCAATAAAGATAATATAATACTGTAATAAACAATATTCCATAGTTTTAAAGAGTATCGACCAACATATTTTCAACGATTTATTCAAATTAAAAATGGGGCCGAAAAAGCCTGGTACTTGGGCCGAATGAGCCTGAAATCTGGGCCGAATGAGCCTGAAAAAAAAAACGGGGCCGAAAGAGCCGACAACCTTCTCAATTAGTTTCATCAAGAGAGTCAACTTTTACCGAACTATTGGGAACGTGGGTCGATTGTCAGCGAAACGAAAGATCTTGCAATTAACATGGTCATTGAAAGATCCTTGGTTTAACATCAACTCAATGGTGTATGGACCATTCTTATTTGTTAATACCCTACTTGCTTGGTGCAAATATGTGCAAACATTTGATAAATATTGTTACTGTTTTTAATCCGTTAAAAATGAAGTACTGTTACGCGCTGAACACATTTGAAACTGCTTTTTATGCTTTTATGCCCCCGATTGGGTGGCATATAGCAGTCGCACTGTCCACCCGTCTGTTTTTCAGTCCACAGGCATTTCGTTTAGCGGATTTTTTTTTCACATAGCTTTCAGAAATTTAGTTTATTTTTGGTATGTATTGTGAGTCTACCTTTATGACATACAGATTGAGTGTGAGTTTCGTTCTGGTCCATTAATCTTTGGCGAAGTTATGGGCCTTGGAATTGGAAATTTTCTCTATAATGGCCGTTTTCTATAGTTTGTTTTATGCAACAGTTTCTGATATTGAGCTGAGTTTGGTATGTAAAATGTTCTCTATAACAACTGTTGCGTTTTTTTTTACGCCACGCTTTCTGATATTCAGGTTATTTTTTGTATGTGAGTCTACCTACATGACTTACATATGAAGTGTGAATTTCGTTCCGGTTCATTGATTATTGGTGAAGAAATGGGCCGTGGGCACAATTTTCTCTAAAATAGCTGCAGTGCGGATTCAAAACGCAGTAGGGGCATTGTGTTTCACAAACACAGGTCTTGTTCTATTCAATCAGATCAATGTTATGGCTGATACATTTTTGTTGTATACTCGGATATTGTAATTAAGCATAAGTCGCCAGAAGCTTAGTAAATATAATGACAAAAACTGCTACATATAAAAGCTCCGAGAATACGATAGTTGCTGCTTTACACTAATGTTGTTTTTTTCCCCCGTTTTTTGTGGGTTTTCAGGCCCTCCATAGGGTGGCATATAGTTTTTTAAACTGTCCGTAAGTCAATCCGTCTGTCTGTCTGTCCGTCAGTCAGTCTGTCCCTCCGTCCGAAATCTTAAACGTTGCCCATAGCTTTTGCAATATTGAAGATAGCAACTTGATATTTGGCATGCATGTGTTTCTCACAGAGCTGCACATTTTGAGTGGTGAAAGGACAAGGTCAAGGTCATCCTTCAAGGTCAAATATATGGCTTTAAAGAGGCGCAGTAGGGGGCATTGTGTTTCTCACAAATACATCTCTTGCTTTTTATATTTCATGTGTTACTTAACTAACGTTCAACTTATATTTTCTTTAATGCACATATATATATATATAATGAACAGACGCGTTGAAAAGGTTGCACAATTCGCCCTATATTATCCACATCTTAATTTACTGTGTGTTTTATTATAATTGTGACAAAATATCGACCCATTTAGTACAAAAATATAACGAAATTGTAGTGTGACAAACCTCCTTAATTCTACTGGTACACATAAAAATTACATTGCAGTTAGCCCTATAAAACTATCCACCAACCCTGCTGTGTGATGGCTCCTACTTAAAGCTTGTGGAAATTCATCTTTACTCTTCATACCTTTAAGAGTGCACGCATATATTGCATTTCGAGTATTTATTTATTTTTGTTTAGATTGGTTTGTCCCAGAGGTCTTTGAACAAAAATAAACTGCAGCAAGTTTATTTAGTCATAAAAGGGTCTTGTGTATGAGTGTAAATGTACTTTATAATACTATAGAAGTTCCATATTACAGCCTTCTTTTTTCCTGAAACAAAATGTTGGATACAAAATTAATGTATTGTTTAATAAACATTCAAGTGTTTATTGTTTTGTATTTTTGAACTGACTTGTGTTATGGTGTTAAATTTCTTATAAAAACTCACAATAAATAAATTAAAGCTAACATTTAAAAAGTTTTCATTTTATTACAGTGTGTTTCAATTGTTGGGTTAGCAATGCTGTTCAGTGAATATCATATCAATTTCAAGTATTTGAATGCTCTTCGACCATGGTCTTTCACCGCTAGTTTTAAAACAGTCGCCCTTGGAAGTGTTTTGGCATTTAAAGCATTTGGAAGTTCCTCCGTCATCATTTTTCTGATAACATTATTGACTGCACTTTCTGTGCATGCAGCGGGGAACTTGGTCAACACTTATGTTGATTACCAGCGAGGCGAGGTATTGACAACAAATCCAGTGATGACAGAACGCTCGTTGACAAGATATTGAATCCAGAAGAAATCCAATGTCTGGGAATGGTGTTATACTCAGTGGGAATATTTGGATTTCTATGTCTGAGTTTTATATCCGATGCACCAATGGAACACCTTGCATTAATTTATTTCTGTGGATTGTCAGGAAGCTTTTTATACACAGGAGGACTTGGCTTCAAGTACATGGCATTGGGTGATGTCATTATATTTCTTACATTTGGACCAGTGTCAGTCATGTTTGCATTCCTGGGACAGGTTCTCATTTACCTCTCTTTTGTATGCAATACCTCTGGCCCTACATATCATAGCTATACTTCATGCAAACAATACACGCGACATTGATTCGGACAAGAAAGGAAACATTTTTACTGTTGCTATTCTTCTGGGTTGGACAGGCTTCTACCTGGTTTTCACAATATTGATATTCCTGTCGTACCTCATGTTGTTCCAGTGTGTGTTACACGTCTCATGGTGGATGATTCTTCCAGTGCTTACAGTACAAGAAGCATTCAACATTGAAAGGCAGTTCAGAGCTAGGCAGCTCAACAAGATACCAGAAAAAGTAGCTAAACTTAACTTTCAAATGGGTATTCTCTATGTGCTTGCAGTGTTCCTTACTTGCACCAAATTGCTTCCCACATTATTGTAAGCATATATTTGTAAAATTGTCTGATTGATGGGTGATTGATAATAATGCCGTGTTAAATTGAAATAAAGCTGTTATTATTTAGTTAATCTTGTGATTTCTTTTCTTAACAGTATTCATTCATACGTATGTTTTAACATTGTTTCATGAGTATAGATATTAGATGGATTAAAGTTAATTGTGTATCTATTCCTGAGCACAGCACTTCTCTTGATTACGATCCACACACCTATGAAGTTTCTAGATGATAGCTTTCATAGTGTTCAGAGTTCAAGAGTACGAAAACTAACACATGCCAATATGTCCATACGTGTGAGATGCAGAGAAATGGTCCTTGTGCATTGTGCTTTCCCTAAATGAGATCAATATTCTTACACAAAATCTGAAGAAGGATTTTACTCTTAACTTTTACGCTTAACGAAAATCAGTTTTGCAAATAAACAAAGAGCAATAATTTGTTAAGTATGACATTTAGATAAAGGGATCTTGTGCACTGCGCTTTCACTCAATCAGATCTACCTAGTAGGGAGTTTCTTGTTGATAGCTTTAATAGTTCTATGGCTCATGACAAGGAAAAGCTAAAGGGAAACAAGTGGTGCCGACAAAGGTAATACCCATAATGCCATGCATCTTCTGACTGACGAGTCGAGCACAGCAAAGGATATTTTATAACCATATCGCAGATCTGTTCAGATAATACCTCAAATAAAGTACATATTTAGAATGGGTTGTAAGGTCTGAGTTTAGCGTAAAAAGGTACTCATGGTTCTAAAATCTTAGGTATTCCATGGCATCAATTCCATATTATTAGAATATTACCATTTGTCTACAGATCTTACATAAATATCTTCTCTGATGTAAGTTGTTAAGAGGCAGGTCTTAACTGCTATATTTAAAATAAGGATATGGCTTCAAATTTACCCTTTATATTTGGTAACAATTTTTCTTCATGAAAATACATACACTAGCAAACACTGTTATAATCGCCATTGCGAGTTGTTTGACCAAAGGGAAGCCCTGAGATGAAAGTGTTCATATCGCCATTGAATTGTGTAAAACCTAACTGTGCCTCTCGTTTGAATTTCCACGTGTATAATTTTTATTGTATTGGTTATTTCGATTGAAATGTTTCTTTTTTTTGGGGTGGGGGGGGGGATTGCCTTCTGCAATTTGCCCCATAGGTAACATATACGTATACCGAAGAATGTAGTCCGTTACTGCATTTACCCACTTTGCATCCAGACTCTGCATTCGCAAACAAAATAGCTCTGATGAGCGCGTTCATCCATGACAACGTCTTTTCACTGTGGCATTAGCATCCAAGTTACACGCAGTCCTCATGGAATGTGTATACAGCGACGAAATATCGGTTCAATGCTAAACTATCTACACTTAACCGATACACCCCATGTGTGTTCTTTTGTTTTAAGAAATCAACTGCGTTTGCGATATGGGCGAAACAAATTAATCACCAGGCGCTAGATTTTAGCTCGACTATTATGTATGAAATATGTATAGTGGAGCTATCCTACTCACCCCGGCGTCGGCGTTAGCGTTAGCGTGCAAATGTTAAAGTTTACGTACCACCCCAAAGATTTCCTTTGACATATTGCTTTTATATTTTGCATACTTCTTTACCAACATGACATGACCCCAATCTATAAACAAGAGCAGACAACTGTATCAAGCATTTGACAAAATTACTGCCCCTTTTATACTTAGAATATGCATATTATTGATAAATCTATGTTAACGTTTGCGTGCCACCTAAAATATTTTCTATGTCCTTTGACATATTGCTTTCATATTTTGCATACTTCTTTACCAACATGATCCCAATCTAGAAACAAGAGCAGACAACTGTATCAATCATTTTGACAGAATTATGGCCCCTTTTATACTTAGATAATTGAACATTTTGCTTAAATTGCCATAACTTCTTTATTCATTATCACATTTGATTCATACTTTGACAAAACAACAATTACCTGACATACCACAATGCACTCCACCCAAACCATCCCCCATGCCCCACCCAGAACCCCACCCCCCCAACCCCCCCCAAAAAAAAACCCCTCTTATTTTTGAAAGATCATCTATTAAATGACCACACACCCACATTATAACCCCCTCTCCATGATGGCTTACGTTATATTGTCAAGCACTCGAATAGTCGAGCGCGCTGTCCTCTGAAAGCTCTTGTTTAATGTCAAAGTAAACATCTCAATGTTCTATGCGCTACAAAGTTTTTATATGAAATTCGTCCGTGCTTTTCATGCCAGTTTTTAACTTTTTCCTTACACACGAAAATACATGTTGTGGTTGTCCCTTTCACAGCAGCTAATTAATTTGCGTAAATGTTTTCAAAGTAATCAAAACAATCTCGTATATGTCCCTCCTAACAGTAGAACATTATCAACATTTATTTTTTGATCCCACAAAGTCGCTATTTGACCTACACTGTCGGTGTGACTTAAAATCCAGCAAATTACTTAATTGAATACATATATGAATAATAATTGAATCTACATGTTGTATAGAAATGACAACGTTTGTCTTCACGAAATCTCAGATACATACAACATAAATTAGTCAGAGTAAAAACCTAGGTCACCAATTCAAATGATAATAATCAAAATTGTATTCACAAACGTTTCGCAGTTATGAATTGGCACGTACGACAATGACTTGTTTTGAAAAGCAGCATTTACTTTTAACCCCAAATAGCTAAATCATATTTCATGTTGACAGCCTGTCACCCTTCCTTAATGCCATCATTTTTATTCAACAAAAGTGATTAGTTGGCATCACGGTGTTTTTACGACCACAAAATTTGATCAAAATCGCCCCACCAGTACTTTCAGTATTTTGATTATTGTTAAGCATCGCAAATGCACGGTCGTGCTTATGAATCTTATGTAGCACTAACGTGACATTGCCTGCCCAAAAAAGACAAGAAAACAGAAATTGTGTTTTCCGCTCCAAAAACAAAAAGACAGGAAAACAAAAATTGTGTTTTCTGCTCCAAAAACAAATAAAAAAGACGGGAAAACAAAAATTGTGTTTTCCGTTCCCCAACAATAAAGACAGGAAAACTGAAATTGTCTTTTTTATTTGGTTTTTGGAGCAGAAAACACAATTTCTGTTTTCCTGTCTTTTTTTGAAGCCGAAAAAACTATTTTTGTTTTCGTGTCTTTTATTTTTTGGACAGGTAATGTCACCTTAGTGCCACCGTATGAATCTGTACACTTATCTCGAAATTTTGTATTCTTTACTTCTCTTCCAATCCTTTGGGGTTTTAATACATCCTTCACATAGAAGTATGTCTAGTTATTGCCTTAAGAATATTTTACACAATCATTCATTCCACATATACAGACCACACAAAATATAGTTTTATAGTTTTTTATTATGCCGCCGGTAGGGTGGCATATAGCATTTGAACTCTCCGTCCGCCCGTCCGTCCGAAAACTTTAACATTGGCCTTAACTTTTGCAATATTGAAGATATCAACTTGATATTTGGTATACATGTGTATCTCATGGACAGGTACAGATCATTTTTACAAGAGAATCAATATTTTTTATTTTATCCCTTTACAAAATATTACTTCCCTTGTAAAAAGTATACGTACCTGCCAAATGATAAAACAATACAATAAATAAAACAGGCGCAGTAGGGGACATTGTGTTTCTGACGAACACATCTCTTGTTGTTAAGAATTTTATTTTAGATTTTCGATGTTCATTACATTAGCGTTGTTCTGTCTGTCTACTTGCACCTATGAAAACTCTAAAAAATATGTACAGTAACAAAATATATGAACATTTTTTGTCATGTATATAATTCCATTTTATGTATGTTATAACTTTAAGTATAGTGTAAATAAGCAATAAATGGCATACTCTTATTGGTCTTTATTGTTGTATACAAGAATAAAATACATAATTAACTGATTAAACATACAATTGTGACAGTTGATTAAAATGAAGTCATGCAAAATAATGATATTCAAAGACAAGGAACCCATGAAATAGTAATGAAAAGAGAATATAAAATTTAGACTAAAATACACAATGCAAAAAAGGACTAGTATACCAAAATCTTTAACTGAAAGCATTCAGAGTATTTTGATATTATATGCGCATACATGAATACGCCAGACAAGTCTATCAACTGTCCTGATATCACAATAAATTCCAACCTCGCCCATGATTAATGCATTTGAAACCAGCGCTGAATGTGTGATTACGAACAGTGTCACCACTCGCTGGCATATGCCACTTTGCGAAAAAGTGAATGACGACAATGAGGTATATATGAAGGGAGTATTTCGAAGAAGTATTTCCGTTTTGGGTCTTGAAGTAAATCTACAGAATGAATATTCCTAAAACGAAACCAATTCGACATTTGTCAAGCCATACTATAACGCCAGCATAGTTGCATTTGTCTACGAAGCAATATGGAAACTCTTTACGGCAGAATGCCAACTTTACGAAGAAGTTGTTTCATCATTCGGTCACTTTCTGGAGACTTGGAACGTCTGAACCGATCTAGCTTTGCACAGAGGTGTTCCCTTGATACCAAGTTTCGAACGTTCTTTTCCAATTTCTCCGAGAAAGGAAGTACTGTATCTTGAGCCGAGAAATCGATATTCTCTTTATTGAAGCCTTTTTCACGGAATATCAGTGCTTTGCTTTCTGAAATGCAGGAGCAATTACTTTAAATGGGTAAAACATATGACAAGTTTATTGGTGTGTTCATGGAATAATTAATTCATTTCAAAGGACTAAAACTTAGATCTTAGACTTAAAAAAGACTGTATTTCTTATGTTCAAAATCAAAATGACGAAACGTACTAAGAAAATTACTAAAAAAGATATGTTCGATTATTTACATGAAAAAAAATCGAATCGAATAATAAAAAGCGTTTGTAACGCTTAATTGATGAATGAACAAAACACGTATCACCATCATAACGCTTACACTATCCTACACTTTTCGAAAGTCAGCGTTGTGCAGTGGTACCTCCTAAGATTTTGTTTTGAGCGGTCACGGTTTCGAGCTCAAGGGAAAGTACATTTTTATTGCATCTTTTCGTTGATATTGAAATTATTTAAAGCTATTCTAAATATTATATATTTGCTTGTAAAAAAATATTTAATTAATTAATTAAAACAATACGAAAATTAAATAACAAGTCCGTTTAAATGGATATTTTGTTTTCAAAACACGGTGAGTCCGGCTAAGGATAACGAACTATTACAGAAATCGCATTTTTGTCCTTGTATATTTGAAAATACAGTAAAAAGTATTATGGGTATCAAAAATAAAACAAGACCATCCATTGAGATGACAACTTCTCCCGCAAGAGTTCATTTCAAAAAGGTGTAAAACTTGAGTATTAGTAAACAAATTCTCAAAATGGTTGTCTTTCCCTATTGATCGCACAGAAAGACAAAAGCCTTAACGCTGATATAATATATTAATCGGTATAAGGAGGCAAAAACGTTTTGGTCTTTTACATAGTATAAACTACACCCCTATAAACTCGCAACATAAAGAACACAAGTACATCGAGGCAAGCATCTGCCATTTGCCATAATTTAATTGCAATAAAAATGCAAAAATCTCTACAAAACAAAAAAAGGTTTTCACTTCTGCAGAGTACAAACACAATTAGAAAATCTTGAAAGTTTAATGTTGTTATGTAAAATGATGGAAGCATCCAAATTGTACCCAAACGTTTAAGAGCACAAAGCACTGCAAACAATAGCATGACATATAGAAAAAACGTCTTGCTCCCCTACTCGTATAAAAATCATTCCTACAAACGTTTCAAAAAACGTCCGCGACAAAAACACACATATTCACTGATGAAATTCTCCAATTTATGCCTAAGTTATAGGGCACAAACGTCTGCTAAGAAAATTGCACGTGCCCGTCTTCATTGTATAAAAAACATATCTTTAAAGTTTCATATTGATACTAATCGATACGTCATTGTCGACTCGGGTACTACTTAACTGTACTCCGGGTACGGAAAATATACTAGAACTGAACCTGGAATTCTAATGCTTAATTGGTCTATGTCGGTTTTTTTCAAAATTAATTATGTTCATAGTTATGTCAATTTTTTGTATAATGCCCGCTATATCATCAAAACTCAACTTTAAAGATAATTTTGTTTCGCATTACGTAGAGCATCGGATTTTGGGCGGGATAAAACTCGGTACGGTCTAAATCGGCAGGGGATGTTTAAGTATAATTTTCGTACCCGGGGTACATATAAGTATACTTAAAAGTACCCGGGGTGGTTAATTAGTACCCAAGCCGACAATATCCAATCGAGCGTTGATACGCCGAAAACTGAGAGGCAATATGACGATTAAAGAAACACATGTACATAATGTAAGACTTGCAAAAGTTAAAAAATATACAACACTTTCCAGAATACCACGAGCTTCACGAAAATAACGTCTTCAAAGTTTATTTATGAGTAATTTATCTATAAAGTTGCATGCTGATGCACAGAAAACTGAGCCACGATTCCACGACAGATATTACACGTGTGCAATTAGACGTCTACGTTAGAGGGCACGTAACTCTTCAAAGAATATCGCGACATATAAGAAATTTCGTCTTGCACGTCGACATAGTATAAATAATATATCTATATCCTTTCATTTTGACGAATAGAACACTGAAATACTAATTGGCGACGCAAAACAATCTTGTGCAGCGTTACAGACCGACCGACCGACATGGTGATACAAATATACCCGCACACAAACTTTGGCGGGAGAAGTATATTATATTGTTGTGACTAGTGAGGTTACGTACAATATTAACTAAGCCAATACATGAACATAACAGATTAAAAAGCTTTAACTGTACCTTTCATTTGCAGAATAGGACATGAACAGTCTGATCCAAGTTTGTACTTAACAAAGGAATCCAGAGTCACCTTTTTCTTTGGCATCAAGTCTGCCATGATTTTAATAGGATATATTCCCTCTCTGCCTACGACTGCCTTGAGCACTAGAAAATAAGTAAACCTTACGAATTGACTTAAAAGCTTTCTCCTTGAAAATACACACAACAATAACTTAATATTCCGATTACAGTCTGGGAATATAAGTATAGTGTATGCCTTAGGCATGTTGATATTCGTAGCACATAGCGAGTGTCTATTCCCTCTGTCAGGCCGGAGTTCCGCGTATAACAGTTTTAAGCAAATTGTAAGACTTGGTTTATCAACAACATAGATAGCTATAATGCTTAGATAATTTACATTGGTGCTGCTTATGACCGGTTTAAATAAACTCATGTCACACAACCTTAGTTTGAAAAATTAAACAGAGAGTTCAAAAGATAAAAAGACATACTTTATAAAGCATGAATGTCTTATATCTAAACATATTATTTCGTAAAAACTTTTGATAATTCAATATATTTCCTACACATAACTTTCGTCCGTACATAAACATTAATTAATGGGGAACAAATCTTACGAAACAAACCAGTTAGGCCAGTAGCTGTCTTTCTCTCCTGCTAAAGAGGGTGTCTATACAAAGGTCAAGAGATCGCTTGCGAAATGTTAACAATGCTATATGTGTCTTACATCTCTTACATAAAAATGTTATTAGATGAATGGTCAGATATGATTCAATTAAATAAATTATTGTGTTTTACTGGGTTTATCACTGTGGTTTTCAGGACTAAAAAAGAAATAATCTGAAGAAAGGGAAACTTTTAATTTGAGTGATTCAATATTATATTAGAAATTTGGGTCGTGTCTTAATCTATCACCAGTATCATCATCATCATCATCATCATCATCATCATCATCATCATCACCAGTATTATCATCATCAGCATCATCATCAGTATCAACAACTTTTACACCGCACTATCAGAGTATCTCTTTAATGGTTTTAGTCATCTGCAGAAAGAAGCAACTTGAACCTGTGTTGCAAGGTTGCACTTAAGCCAAAATAACAAGCTTAACTAAGACACATTTGGCACCCATAAATTCGAACAGACCAGGATTAAATTGAAATATGATTATGACAAACATTCGGAACAAAGGTTTCAATGATGATGAAAACTTTCAAGTTTCCTGGCTACCACGTTTTATTTTCGAGATACCGGAACCATTTGCTGTTGGCCGAAATATCCCAAGAAAAATATGTTAAGCAAGTTTCATTCTGAATAAACTCCAATTGTGATTTCTATTGTATAAACAATGTTTCACTGAAGCCATATTTAAGGAAAATCGGCCCCTCCTGATGGCCTCGTTTTTAGTTCATGGTGAGCTTTTGTGATCGCCTTTTGTCCGTCGACCGCCGTACGTTGTGCGGCGTCAACATTTGCCATGTTAACACTCTGGAGGCCACATTTTTTGTCCGATCCTCATGAAATTAGGTCAGAAGATTTTTGTCAATGATATCTTGAATGAGTTCGAAAATGGTCCCGGTTTGTTGAAAAACATGGCCACCAGGGGTCGGGGCATTGTTTTTCCTTATATGGCTAACAATTTGTATATGGCTATAGTAAAACCTTATTAAAACTCCAGAAGCCACATTTATTGTCTAATCATCATGAAACTTGGTCAGAAGATTTGTGCCAATCAAATCTTGGACGAGTTCGAAAATGGTTCCGGTTACTTAAAAAAGTTCTAACAGTGGCGGGGCATTTTTATTATATGGCTATATATGGCTATAGTAAAACATTGTTAACACTCTAGAGGCCACATTTTTGTCCGATCTTCATCCAATTTGGCAAGAAGGTGTGTGCCTTCACTACATCCAAATTTCCGAAAACTGTTGGTCTCATGACGGCAATGCATACATCGGACCGGAATCATTTTCAAACTCGGACAAAATGTAATTAGATAAACATTTTGTCAACATGATTTCAATTAAGCTATACAAGAAAAAAAATGAGCTATTATAGTTAATAGTTGTCGTCTTAAAATGACCCATTCACAAATTTGTCCAAACTATCATGTGGTCAAATGTTAAGGCAACACTACCTTCGACATAATTACCTTCTAAATAATAATGTAAATATTTAATGTGAAAAGCTACAGAAGGCATGATATTATTCTAATGACACATATGGCATTTGTTATAGAAATATGTACTGCTTAAAGATATAATGAAGGTACATGTTCAGAAAACACCAAAAAAGAAAACAGATTGATAAACCTGATGAAATATTCCGCTCACAGACTAGCTCAGTCACTTCAGTAATAGAGATATCCCTGTCTTGACAGGATGGGCAGCTCTGAAAGAACATGTATCTGTTATGCGTTAGAATACAACAATATTGCCACATATTACCTTCAAATATAGCAACTACAATAAGTGCATATCTTCAGTTTCATGTCATATCACAAGCTTTCAATTTGTATTCTAAACAACTTTTAATGAATCATGAGCCACAGTATTTCATGCCCTCATGTTGCACCAAGTTCACATTATTGTAATAATATAATATGGTTATCACGTTCAATATACAAACCATCTTGACAGAATCCTCAGAATCGACAGAATCCTCCCTGCATTGCACAATGGAACAGTCCATGCCTGCATTGTCCACGGGGATTTCCTCTTTGGTTCCACAGGTCGTCTTGATCTCGTAGCTCACGGTCACACTGTAGCCTAACATTATAACAAGTTGTTTGTATATGTAAATTTTCAAAGAGAATTAAAAAAATGATTGAAATATGTCGTAATGATTCTGATATTTTAGCTGTACTTTTTCTTGCTTCCTATCAACATAATATTTGTAAAAATGTAATTAAATTGAAAGTGTATGTGTAATGAATACTGTTAAATATGAACTGGTTCTTTTGCAATGAATTCTGGAAAGTACATTTTCTCTTCACAGTATTATTAATAATATATATATATATATATATATATATATATATATATATATATATATATATATATATAATAGGTACATAAGGGTTACAAGAAAAGTCCCATATATTGTTTGTATTACATAAATCGAGTATATTATGCTGAGAGAATCTTACTGGTTTCATAATAGTCGTACACCTGCACTCTGGCCGCTTTGGGGTTCATTTCAATGACTTGTTCAACCTCAAATGTTACACATTTCTTTTGTTTGCTTAACTAAAACAACAATAATAACACAAACTTGAATGCAACGCATTTAGAACATAATACAAAAAACAATGATTTGATAGTTAAGAATATATCAATATTTGTGCATTGTAACGAATTTTTGTCCAATATAATTTCTTATTAAGACGCTGAAATATGCAGACAATGTTAGCCTTATAAAACAATTTGTCGTTAACATATCCAACATATATAGTTTATGTTTTCAACTATCTAAAAATAACTATATGCAAAAATTGAAACCAAATAATTTATTAACAATCTTCTTCGTATGGCAGTTGGATATGTGATACTTATCTATTTCAATTTTAGGATACACTAACCTCATCAAAATATAGTTCAACAAAGTCTTCATCAACTTCAAACTTCTGTATGTCTCCAGATGATGAAAGCTAAACATACAAATTAATGTTATATTTTTTCCAAATATTTAGTGCCAATGACGGAATTAATTCCACGTCAAAAGTAAAACTTCATTTTCATTCTCGCTCGCTACAAATGCAGCTTCTTAGCAGTTGTATATCATGTTTTCTTTTAAAATGGAGACTTATCTGTATAATTAAAAGAAAAAAATGATTTCTGCCTTATCTTTGTAATACTTATCAGGCTCATTTTGAAGTACAAGTGTTACCTTAAATTGCAAATATATTTTAAGTTCGTTCTGTATTTGAGTCCTTCTCGAGATGATGATCAAATACTATACTGCTTCGGATGGGATGAACCATGGTCAATTGACCGCAACTAAGTTGATAGTAATAGATTTGGCATATTAAATGGGGCGATTTCTTTAATTTAACATTACCCGAACATTTATCATTTATAAAAAATAGAGGTAAACGTCAATATTATATTAATAACATATATATAAGTAATGTCGCCCAAAATGCTACCTTGATAACGGTTGTTTATATCAGATTTTGTTCTTTTGGAAGGTGGTAGTTCAAAATAACTAAAATTAACCAAGTAAGACTCCATTTAGTATTTGTCCTTTTTATAAGAGTTGCATATTTTAATACATTATTGTTGATCATTGACATCGTGTGGATGACTAGTATTCTAAATTGTTTCTAAGCAGTGATATTCCCATGTACCCATAACATGCATACACACGTATTCAGAAGAAGATTATTATTGATAAATTATGTCTAGAACTGGGTTTTTACCTCTCGTAACGACTGCTTGACGGGAACCCAGCCAGTTGGCATTTTGATCTCAGATATAACCATGTTGGATACTCCGTCCTTCAAATAACTACAATATAAATATTAATTCCTTCAAGTAATGACAACAAAAATGTCTTCCCCCCCCCCGTCCCCTTTGGTTACCTACAAAAAATATTCCTACCTTGAACTTACTATAACATGACCGAAATAATATACTTAAGCAAGCATACTGAGTTCATGTTATTTGAATTGGAGTAAACCAGATTACCCAGTTTCCTCTCAGTTGACCAAAATTCAGTTGTCTACGTTTTAACATAGTGAACTAGTTTTTGGGCGTACGTGAAACATGCCGAATCTAGTGAAAAGATCAACAGTCAAATAAAGTTTCATTAAGATAGCATACACGTTCCCCGAAGAGTGATAGCTATTTTTTTTATAGATTTTACACGGCGACCTTGATTTTGGACGCATGTGACCTAGAACTAGGCATTATCATAGAAAAGATAAACACTCTTATTGATATTCATCAAATTAACTTCAAAGTTTCGGGTTCATACCACTTTTTGTTGTCAATATATGCTCCTGAAAAAAAATGTGTCAGTGAAAATGAACAAATGTTAATCTCTCTTTAGATACGGTAGCATAAGTTCTTTACACTACACATCCCGTTAATGAGATTTAATTATTTTGTAGGTTTAAATTTGAAGCCTCAATATATGATTTGTTTAAAAAGTTTATTTAAAATAAAGCGCGATATTGTAAAATTAAATAAGCTAGAAATATATTTATTGTGCACTGCACATGTCTGTAATCCGATATACCTACCTATTCATATTCAGGATTGGTATTTTGTTAGTGTTCAAGAAATGTTCCAGACAAAATTAAAGTACAAACAATAACAAAAGGCAGTATTTCTTAAAATACGAGAGAAAGAGTTATGTTTCTTGTGCATTGCACATAACCCTATTGAAATGTTATTACATATTTAGTTTTAGTTTTTCCTTTTTTGTTTTCTAGATATGCTTGGGACAACATCTCAGTGAAAATTATTTTTAAGGTAATTTACACAAGAACTGAGGAGCAATAATTATGTTTCTTGTGCGTTGCACAGACTATCAATAAGGTTTCCATCCTATGATTTTTAGGGTTGATACCCCTTTTAGTTTTCAAAACATGCTGTGGAAAACAAAACATGCAAACAATAATTCTGTAAATATGAATGCAAGGGTAACGTCTCTCGTGTATGACACTTTCCCGTAATAAGATCAATTTACCAGTGTTGATACCTGTGTTTCTAGTTGATACTTCCACTAAACAATCTGTTACCGTATTTTGCTCTATACCTTGCACAGACCTCCAGGGTGCGAAGAGCACAGTTATTTCGGTTGGTCTTGGACTTAAACACTCCCACAACTAGACCAAATGCAGGACCAGAATCTTCAGTCTTGTAGACACTGTATTTCATGGTGACCTACATCACAACAAGAGACAGACAATGGTCAAACACAGAAATAATTAGGCGTATTCATGGTCACACATAAGTGACATATTAACAAATTGGCTTATGATAAATTAATAATCATGAACATCAACTTACTACGATTAGATATTGTACCTTTTCAAAAGACATATACAATAATCAATATTGACACTTGGCAGTTTCACATTACATACATCACTCATCTCGGGGTAGATCTAATAAGATAACTACTTGCAATTTTCTTACACACTTAACCTCAACTAAAGTCCTGATTCAAAATGATTTTAAACAAACCTGAACTAAAGCACAGCCTGAACCAGATACTAAGACGTCCACCTTTCTGCCACCTTTAAGATCAGCTGACTGGTAGACCAGACTGTTGTCAGGGGTGACGCTAAACATGTGCTCACCACCACCATCTTGTTTCACTTCGACGTTGACGTTGGAGTCTCCAGAGAATGTTCGCGCACCAAACATGGACAGTGCTTGCAAGGCAACAACTGTGTCCTGTCACAAAACCATTCATTATCCATGTTATCACCTATTCTCAACAATATTTGTTGTTTTCGTTCTGTCAGGTATGTATTTGAGTTCAACAGAAAATTGATTGAAAGGATTTTTGTCTATGATCACATAATTGTTATTTTATTTATGGTATGACCATCACATTTATTATTGCATAACGTTTTTGAAGAGCACGACCATGCTTATTTCAAGGCAATTTTAATCCACAATGAAAAAGAACAATTACATTAACGCAACTGTAGTACATGTACATAAATAACTAAAAACCTATGAAGTTGTTTTACCTGAGTGGATGAAAATCCACCAAACGAATTCCTCTGCCTGGTCAGCCACTGAACGATTGGGGCAGTTTCATATGCGCCCCCAGAACTGGTCAACATGGACATCATCACGTATGCGGTCATCTCAATTTCCGCGGATGGTGCCCGGTACCACCACATTTCACTTTCAGGTATCTTCTCTGCGTTACCTCGCTCCCAGTGCACCTGGCCAGAACCTAGAGAAACCATTGGGCATGGTTTAACTACCTCATGCTCGTTATTAATACATTTTACCAAGTAATGTGAAGGCCGCGCACATTTTTCTATGTTAAGTTCTTAGTTTATTTGATGTTCAAAATGATCCAACCATCTTCACAACATAAGAATATTCCATGTACTTAAGAAATAAAAACTACAATTTGTCATAATAGTGAACACCCCTTCTCCAACATCACATTTCGTACTATGTCAAAACGTCTAAGTTTAAAATACAATAAATGTGTATGCCCCCGGATCGAAAGATCGGGGGTATATTGTGTTCGGCATGTCTGTCAATCAATCATTCATTCATTGGGTGTGTCCCAAAACTTTAACCTTGGTTAAAGTTTCGCAATAACTTTTGCATTATTGAAGATAGCAGCTTGATATTTTCCATGCATGTGTATCGCATAGAGCTGCACATTTTGAGTGGTGAAAGGTCAAGGTCAATGTGATCTTTCAAGGTCAAAGGTCAAATATATGGCTTCAAAGCGGCGAAATAGGGGACATTGTGTTTCTGACAAACACATCTCTTGTTTAGCTTGTAACTTTTAACATACAAACCTTAATATCATATTTAACAAACCATAGACAGTAGTTCACGCAATACACGTGCTTCCAACGTAAGACTCATATGAATTTAAAGTGTTTATTACCTTTATATTACCCTTTATCGGTGCGTTTGTACGAATTCATAATAACATCATATGTTTATTTGCAGAGAAAGGGTAAACATAAAGTCCGATTGGGTGAAACTGTTACATGTCTAAAGAGTTCTTTAAGTTTGAATGCTATACACTAAACAATGTAGAGAAACTTTTTTGGACAAGTTTGTTACTACCAACTTTGTTTCTACAGACACGCATATGTAGATACAGACAGAGTTCAAGTGTATATTACCATTTTAGTAAACCCACAAACACTCTGACAAAACAAGAATTTCGAATATCATGGCTTCACATAAAAACTATTTATCTATTTATCAAGCTTGAGTTCAATCTCGTTACGAGTTGTTTTTTTTTAAACTGACAATGAAAATTAACAATAACAATAAAATCCACAAATAACGCAACCTGTTTAAATGTGCGTTGCATTAAGCTTACAACCCTTTTAACTATTCAACACATGTCCTCTATCTCCGTCCATGCGGTGCATTATTATCATGGTCATATTGAGCATACCAATTTTCTTGCGGACGTCAAGCTCTTCCATGATCACCTGTGTCTGTGCATCATCGGGCGTGTACAACTGATAGGCGTACGCCATCAGACTGAGAGTGTACGTATCAACATCTGCTAGGAGTACCTGGTCCAGGCAGGAGAATCCAGCATCCAGAGCAGTCTGCAAAAGTCATGGATATACACGGTCATGGATATACTCGGTCATTGATATACTCGGTCATAGATATACTCGATCATGGATATACTTTAAACAGTTGTACACATCCACATAGTGGTCCAATATTTTAACCACGGTTGTTAAGAAAACGTATCTGCCTTAACTGGCAAACAATCGTTATGCAAGTTTTAGCACGTATAAATAGTGTGCGCTGATTTGAGACAGTGGTTTATTTACCAACTATTATCAATTGTAAATGGCTTTGACAATTTAAGATTGTAATAACAGACTAACAGTTATCTTTGAGAACAATCGGCTCTGTAACAGCATATAGTTACAGTGTATTTTATATGTGAACAAATGATAATTACTAGTAACATCAACATAATATTTTAGTCATAGAAGTGGACCACGATCATTCAGTAATATTACTATATCATGATGCTAGTTTTACAAAAACCTTTCAGGCATATGTTAAGCACTTAACTCAAATGCTGACAATTACTGAACAGGACATGCCGACAAAATTGTATAATTTCATAACTAGCATTACGAGCAATGCTCTTGAAATCGACAAATACCAGTTCAAGAATTAAGTTAACTTTCATTTCATACCTGATTGATATCTTTAAAGCCGCTGTCTATGAGAGCAATAAGCACAAAAGCTGTGAGACCAGCCTTGTTGTCACCTTCCAGACCTCCCTTGAGGTATGAGCTGAACACTGTGCCAACCTGTCGCACACATTGCAAATCAGTTAGCAGTCCATACACAGTATCACAATTGCCAACATATTTCTGCATTAAAAACGGTATAGTTAAAAAATGTATAAAAGACATGGTTTTGATGTTTTATCGTAAAAAAAGGTTCCTCATCAGTAATTTTACAGTAAAACAATACAAATTTGGAAAAAAAGTACTTGAGGAAAACAGCCATCAGCTTGCTGGTGTGACAGAATCCAATCTCCACTGATACGCAGATCGTCCTTGTCAATATCAATGAACTTGACCGAATGAGCCATGGTCTTGATGCAGAACGCTGTCAGCCACAGGCTGCCTGTAGCGTTGCCGTATTCATTTTCACCCCACGCGCTGTATGATTTGTCATTATGCCGGTACTTCATTTGACGTTGGTAGCCTTACAATAAAGAAATACACCTAACAGCTAAGATTCGACAAATAGAGATACTTTATATAGATTTCAACAACACATGTCTTATGAGACCACGTTTGTTTCAAAATTTAACATTTGACACGTAAGTATCCATGACCTTTGAGGGATATATCTTCTCGTTGGTGGTCAATACGAATGAGTGATTTGGACATACAAAACATGGTTTTGAGTATGTGTCTTAAACATGAATGTTTTGTACAAAAATATTCTATTTAGACTCATAAATAAGATGTAACAATGTTGTTTTTAAGCTTAAACTTATTCCCCTAGTTAATAACTTACATGTACTGTACCTGAACCATACGTGGTTGACTTACCAACCCTCATGTAGCTCTTGGCCAACTCCTCTACCTCAGGTGAACTTTGACTAGTGCTGGTCAGGTACTGCAGCACATAGATGTTTGGTGCCCAGGAAGCCATATTTTGCTCACCACACCCATAAGGCATGTGAAGAAGGTTTTTCAAGTTGCCCAGGGTTGGACCCATGATATCACCTTAAAGGGGATTAGCAGGTAAGATGAACACAAACATTGTACACTATTTAATGTCAGCGGAATGAACACACTTTGAATATACCAGTTCTGTTCGTTTTTTTACAATGCAACGTTTTGTTAACATATATATATTATAATAAAATATTAAATTAGAAAAAGAACCACATATATCATGAAGCCAACTAACCTACTACAGAAACTGTTGCCCTCTCAGAGTCGGGAACCAGATCGGCTGGAAGGGCCAACTCTATTGTCTCCGAGTCCGATTCACCACCTGCGGGAACATACATAACTTCAAGTTGTTCAACGTCAAAGAATGTAGCTGTCACGCGTACCAACAGTCGACTTTTAATAATTTGGCTGAGAAAGTTTCATTGACACAAGGTCTTTACCTAGAACCAATGCATGGTAAATTAGTTGCAGCTTTGAAGAAGTAAAGTAAGACCACATACCTTTCACGCACACATAGGCTGATCGTGTTGCAACATGAGGCTGTCCCTCAGGCTGAAAAAGAGTACGTTTGTCTTTATTTCATCTCAATATAGATGAATAAAAAGTGTCCATTTAATTTTTAATCATGTATTGGAATGCATATGCAAGCTTTTCATTCATTTGAAGGAAGAAATTGTCAAATAGCAGTTATGTTTCTTACAGATTTAATGTACCTATACTTCTAAATGCCCTGAAGTTTTAAATTTATGCTAGGGCAATGTCACAGCACAACCACACTACCTCAATGAGCAGCTGCCTCTGTACACCATCAGACACGCCGTTGTAGGCGTCAGTGAGAACAAAGTTGTTACACACGACAGTATTAACCGTGGAAAGAGCCTGAAAAATAAACCGGAAAATTACCATAAAGCCTGTAACCCAAACCACAATTGTTTTATGTTTATTTGACTATATTAACACAAAAGATTCTAGTATAACGATATCTGGGTCTTTTAATCCCCAACAAGTCTGTGAAAAAATCATTTTGACAATAAATCTGAATATTTCTATATATTAGTTACCTAATGTTTGTATGTTATCATGTATTCAACTCATGGTCAATTTAAGATACAGTCAAAACCCGATGGCTCGAACTCGCCGGGACCGACAACAAAGGTTTGAGCCTTTGAATTTGAATTTGCATTGAATTCGAGCCAACCGATTTATGATATACTTAGGTTTACTAAAGTGAATCTTCAATATATATATATATATATATATATATATATATATATATATATATATATATATATATATATATATATATATATATATATATATATCTATATAGATATATATATATATATATACTATATATATATATATCTATCTATCATAGCGAGAGCTATCTATCTCTCATCTATCTATATCTCTCTCCCTCTCCTCTCTCTCTCTCTCTAGATCTCTCTCTCTCTCTCTCTCTCTCTCTCTCTCTATCTCTATCTCTCTCTCTCTCATCTACTCTCTCTCTCTATCTATCTCCAATACATAGTGCCAGTTACGCGGTCTCTGTAGTTTTCAGACTGTACTTACGAGGTCAATATAAAAAACGGGGTCTATATACAACCCCGCAATCTAGGCTCCTTTAATTACTATGAGGGGGGTGTAGGGGAGGTAATGCAATCAAATCTCACAATAAGGTCTTAAATCGAAAACCACAATCAGGTCTGAAATTGAAAATTGTATATACCTCGCAAATAAGTTCGCTATATATTTCCTTGTATAAGACGTTAAATAAATGACGTATTTATATACAATAATAATAGTAGGTACCCTATATACCTTAATTCGTGTTTATAGTCGGATAAAAAAAGGGTATGGAGATACATGTATTTAAAGTGGGAACCCCATAACCTATTTCTAAATCAGAGACCCCGTAACTGGCCATATGTGTGAATATATAGAGAGAGAGAGAGAGAGAGAGAGAGAGAGAGAGAGAGAGCGAGAGAGAGAGAGAGAGAGAGATAGAGGAGAGAGAGAGAGAGAGAGAGAGCGAGAGAGAGAGAGAGAGAGAGAGAGAGAGAGAGAGATATTCTCTCTCTAGTTGAACAGTATTCATAGTGCCTAAACTCCGTACTACTTTCTTTCTATACTGCATTTTCCTCTGGGCACATACTTACTATCACTTCTAGGTCTATCTCTCCCAGCACTTTTGGTATGATGTAGAACTTAACAGTTTCGCTCTGTCCTCCACACAGACAGAACTCGTGTTTGGCGCCAGTTCCTTCATGCAACGCAAACCCTTCCATCTGTTTCATTGTCACCTCCATCTGCGTTGAGTTAGACTTTTTGTATACTCATGATTTTATGCCATGTCTTGTTATACACTGGTAAACATGGTTGATTGATGTAATGAACACAATAATATAACAAATACATGTACTACATACAAAATATATAAACATGACTGTTGGAAACAGTTATTGGTAAATATTATTAGAATAAACATAAATCAAGGTGTGTATGTCAATATGTTTTCACTTATTACTTATTATTATATTGTAATTATAAGCATCTTCGTTTATTCAAAATCTGCCATATACTGACTGATATGCAGTCCTGTAGATAATTGAACACGGTTGCAACAACAGGCAAGATTTCCCCACGAACAGCCGAGTAAGGCAGCGTGAGAGAAACGAAAAACGGCTGGAAGCCAGTGATGCCCGTCAACTCAGACACGCCCACCCCAGAATCCGGGTGAGTGCAGAGCGAGTTGCCAATCCATTCTGTGATCGTGTCTGGTAGCGTGGTTGTCTTTGATAACTGACCAATCTTGCTGTAAGAAATCACGATACTCATGTAATTATTTTTTCTTTCACTTTGATACAATTTATTTTATCCAATAAATATATACAATTTATAAATGACGATTCAAAATACAAAACTTACGTTTGTTCCAAGTTTCAAGTTAATAATACGTATCATGCTTTAAGATCATTAAAGCAATGCATAAACAAAATACAGTTGTAACATGATTCATTGAACTATCAGTGAACCGAGTTGAATAAGCAGAGTTGATACGCATCTTGAACATCAATATGCAAAGCAAAAATCAACGGACAAAAATAGTAAGCACTTTCAATCCTTCTATAACTTTTCATTTTCAAAGGGATGAATGGACAGAAATGTGTACAACATTTTTATGGTTTTCATTTTTAACCAAACTCTCATGAAAAGAGAAGAAGAAAGCGAGTCAGGAATGGGTTTTTTAAAGTTCCTTATTTCATGCGTAGAATCATGTCTTGATTTAAACCTATTGAAAACATATGTTCACAATTATAAAAAAATAGTTTGCATTTTCCAGACAATGAAATATATTATTCTTAAAACAAAACTATAACAAGGAATTCAACCAAAATTATATAATATATAAATGCCACGTATCTGGCAAAAAACACTGCAAATAAACAGGTAAGGATGTATTTGCCATTTGAAAACTTCATCTGAATGTGAAATTATCTCTTTAGCAAAAGCAGCAATTGTTAAAGGTTTATATTCCTTAGTAGAAAGTTTAACAATCTCCACAAGGAAATACAACTCTTAACTCATAGCTTGCCCATATTAAACATAAATAAATAATCCAGAAACATAAATCAATAATACAGGGCAGTTTTGAAGAATACAAACCCACACAAATAATCTACATTGAGGGTGGATATTGAGGGTAGACTTTTCTGTGAAAGTATTTTAGGTTTTTATTGTTATTATCTACATGGAAATGTAGGATATTCTTAAAGGTCCACGTACATAAAAAATAAGTACATTCTAAATTCTCTATCATCATTGAAATATTATACATTCTGAAAGTTCCACTGCATGGAAATGAAGCACACAAGTGCAAAATGGGTATTTGGATATCTGCTTCAAGCATAGGCAAAATTAAATAACGAGTGTTAATATGTTTTTTTAGATTTGATCTGGTGACATTGTTTTTCGCCAAATGTAATCCAGATTTAAGTTTAGTCTAGAAATTGTCTGGACAAACATAAATACAAAAAATCATCAAATGCGAGTCATAAATATGGACTTCTAGAATGGTAACGACGTTTTTCGAAGAACTAAAATGGTAATCTAGTTTTCGGACTCACATGCCCCATATTTTAATCTTGATATATATTGTCTTTATAAACAATTTAAAAAGGTTTCATGAATATTGAGTCATGAATGTGCTCTTGGAGTGGTGTGTTTGTCTACTATTTGATCAGATAAACTAGTTTTTGGACTCATGATACCTCGAATTAAACTTGCCCTGGATATTGTCAACACAAACAATCTGTCCACGTTATTTAAATATTGAGTCATACATGTGAATTCTGAAGGTATAACAAGCTTTTTGCTAATATTTGTCCTGTTAATATATTTTTGGACACGCGTCGAACTTGGCCTAAAAAGTGTCAACCAATGTTTATCCAAATTTAGTGAACTAGAAATGTCTCACGACACATACTAGGATATACAAAAACTATGTGTATTCTCCTCACACTTATTGCATCCATAATTTTTGTTATGGTAATCAACACAATTAATAAAGGTCATTTAGCGGGCGAAGTTAAAGCGCAATCAGTAAAGGACGATTTCAAAACACATATTTTTTATTATGAATCCTCAGAGTCTCAACTTGTAAGAGCACACAAAAACTAAAAGATGAGTTGAAAACAGAAAGTTTTCGGATTAAGTACGCTATTGTGCAGACACATTCCAATATCCATAATTCTGTCGAAACGAGTTGCAGCCTTTATTCCTGTCTTAGCGATCAGCTACATATTAAGATGATTAAGCTATAATGGATTTAGAAAGATGAATCCAGTAAAGAGAGTTGAAAACACAAGCTTTGAGATTGACGTACATACTTACGAATAAACATTCGTGCATAAAAATGTTGCCTCTATCGTGGTAAGGAGCTTAACTTTGTCGACGCACAAAGCATGAAAGATGACGGCGGCTATATACTGATCACAACAGCTCAACTAGAGCATTTTGTACCCCGGTGAGCTAAGAACCTAGACAAGGCATACGTCTACCATCAAATTTGCTCATGAATGAATTTAGAACTTGTCTTGCTACCCCAGCATTGCGTAATTGAAAAATATTTCCACAGTGTTCTTGAAATCAGTATATAAGTGTTATCTCAAATCTTCATAACTCGTTATTAAAACCAAGGTGCCACATCATTGTGCAACATTAAGTCAAGGTTCTTTTAGTTAATTAACAGGACTTAACTTCTCTCCAGTATTTCAAAGTTTTGTTCGAACAAATCGAACTTATCTTTATTTTAAACACGATATTGAGTAATTTTTCTGAGGTCTGTCTTACAAAAGAGGATTTTAAAAGAACCAAACCAACCCTAGTTCAACAATATCCCAAAGCCATGTCTCTGGAAAGAACGATCGGATTTGCACTGCTGGTGCTGGTACTGTTCCAGTATTCTCGATGGTGCGTTTAGAAGCTGTATCTAAATAATCTGCAGTCTGCCGTCCTTCAAGACCAGGTAAACCTACAGCTGCCAGCGACATTGGCATTCCATCTGTCATATGGTATACAATCTTCAGTAATGTGCATTCATTCTCATTCATAATGTATAACATTCAATGTTAACAGTCAAAGACAAAACAGTAGGGTATATACACAAATACCCCTATTTATAACTTTATTTCTTGTCATAAAGTGACTTTATGCACCTGTTTACATCTTAACATCTCAAGTTGTATCACTCATATTTATTGTTTAAATGTTAACACATGTTTTAAGACTAAGCTCAGTAGAATCATCAACAATGACCTACTGACGACAATGCTTGTAGCTGAAACAAATGTTAAAGGAAATCTCTGGAAAATATTTCAAAATTAATGTTATTCCTTCATTCCTTTTTAACCAAGTAGATATTAAAGGACAATCATCATATTCCTAATTGGCCAGTTGATTTCAAGAAACAAAACATTTCGATATATATAATATATTTTTAGCCAGCGAAACTGTATGTGAAAATTTTTTTTATAAATATTTTCAAAAATGGTTTATGATCTCATCAACGTTTGGAAGAAATCAAATAATCAAATTCATTTAATACATCAAAACATCAACTTTCTTATTTGCATAAAAAGGATCATGAGTCAATACTGCATAAGGCTCTTTATGTGCAGGAGCCCATGTCTTAACTTCTGGATAATAAGGGTCGCATCATTGAATGTAGACCATATAATTGATCACATCATGTCAATCGGACCCCTTTTTGTTGATTGCCTAATTTGTTTAACTTGAATACCTTCTTTAAATAACGCTCCATATTTCCTGATTATGTTAACCTTAAAAACAATTTATGATGAGTGCATACGTCATCTAATTTATGCGCTATGAAACTTTTGTGCAAGTAAAGATCTCCATGTTATCGGTGCATATACGATTTTATTTTGAAATGGAAATGCAGACGCTGTCCATGAATATAACGTGTAAATATGCAGTATTTTGGAACGCCGACGGTCTTCTAGCACAAGAAAAGATTAATATGGTAAGTGACACGTTCATTTTAAAAATCGTGTGTGATCAGATCATTTGAATAGAAATATTCCGATAGAGATGTCCATTAAACTTTCTTTCTTATTCGATTTGAATTAAAATGAATGATAATGTCCTGCTTTTAACTCAATATAAACTCACATAACCCTTGCAGTTTTTAATAAGATGACAGTTGGATTGTGTCGACATTTACTGTACACATCTTTAAATAGAATAAAGCCCCTGAGGCGTGGCAAGTTTTGAACTTCGGGACATGGTTTGAATAACCTTAGCAGAGATCCACTGTATGACGTAACAAGCCGAATAACAAACCCTTATGCCATGTGGTTTCAGAGAAAGTTGTTTCACTATACACATAAAAGGAAAACAAAATATTCCGGGCAGAGTCAACGTTTGACCCCACACACATAACTTGAACACACTTGGTAAAAGACCACCAAACAATCATACATGATCCTGGGACATGACCAATTTTGATCATAATTCCACTCTTTAAACAAATATAGTAGAGGATTACATATATTACAATATTAAAGCCCTGACCCTTTTGGTTGCAAAGATTTTTTTGATATTTTTTTCAAATTTAAAGCTATTTTAGTAATGGTGACCTAAATATGAAATACACTGGAACAATGTGAGCGACTTGAAAAATGGTCAATCATAAGATCATTTCTAAAAGATGCACAAAGCTTTACATGATTGCAAGTCGTTGGCTGTTAATGGACGGAGGTACGAACATACGCAGTGACGGGCGACCGACAACACGGTATCCTTAAAACTCCCATGAGGTGCTCAGAAGAGCTAGATAAACGAACAGTTTATGAATCATTAAATCTATACATGTACGTATGGATATACACACAGTCTGTGGATAAGCATGCTTTTTGTTTTATATGAGTGGTAATAAATATGTGCAAAGACAAAGCGCAAAAAGTGCGAAAATTAGACTCCTGAGAACATATTTTATTCACAATTACCTGTAGTTAAAATTCCCCTTCTGCGGACGTATATGTAATAGCAATCGAGTTGTTTGGGAGAAAATGATTTTAAAAAGTCAACATATTTTACGCAATTATTGAGTCAGCCGAGGAATATTTCTGTAAATTTATTTTGAATTAGTGAGTGTAAGGAAAAATGTCAGGCACATGTTTTATATATGAGTGACTTTGCGTTTATTTACTTATGAGCGTTTGAATTTGAAATTGACAAAGTAAAAAGATCATTTTTGCTTAGGGAGAATTGCAATCTGTGTTTGTGTGTTCTATATTAAAAAGAAGACCAATATCCACGTCGTTTCGGTAGCATTTTATTTTAAAATCAAACTGTACGATTTTTTACAACTATTTAGAGTTAATTTGCTCCAATAAATATAAACAAGAAGGAAAAGATGGCCCTAGCTGGCTGACGTATTTTTACAAGGCAATGTTCATTGCTTAGATGAAAATTTAGTACTCTAGAGCATATTAGATTGGTTCTCTTCTGTTTACTTTTGCAGTATAAGCATATGATTCATACTAATTGAGAACTGTCTATTTACATGGTTTAGCAGCTGGAGTTTCACTTCTTTATTTTATTTGCATGAAAACATTTGCAAGTAATGTTAATTCTACATGTGTTTACAAGGTTTTTGTAAAATTTCGACCTTCTGACCAAGATTTTGACCCCACATGACCCAATGTCAAACTTTGCATAGATATCATCAAGAAAAACATCCTAGTCAAGCATCATCATTATTGGACCAAAACTATGGCCTCTAGTGTGTTTCCGAGTATCATTGGGACAAATCTTCTGTCCAAGTTTCATGAAGATTGGACAAGAAATGTGCCCTCTAAGAGTGTTTACAAGGTTTCTACAGCCAAATAAGGCAAACTGACCCGCCCACTGGCGACCATGTTTTTCAACAGACCGGAACCACTTTGCAACTCAACCAATACATCATTAAGATTACCATTTTGACAGAGTTACATGAAGATTGGGCATGAAATGTGACTTCTACAGTGTTATCAAGGTTTTTCTTTTGTTTGACCTTGTGACCTAGTTTTCGACCCGGCATGACCCAGTTTCGAATTCGACCAAGATATCATTGAGACAAAGCTTCTGACCAAATTCCATGAAGATCGAACAAGAAATGTGGCCTCTAGAGTGTTTCCAAGGTTTCTCTATAGCTAAATAAGGAAAACTGCCCCGCCCACTGGCGGCCATGTTTTTCAACGGACCGGAACCACTTTTGAACTCAACCAAGAGATCTCATTAAGACAAAGTTACGTGAAGATTGGGCATGAAATGTGACTTCTTCAGTGTTTACAAGTTTTTTTTGACCTTGTGACCTACTTTTTGACCTGGCACGACCCAGTTTCGAACTCGACCGAGATTTTATTGGAACAAAGCTTCTGACCAAGTTTCATGAAGATCGGACAAGAAATGTGTCCTATATAGTGTTTACGAACAAATGTGTACGGACGGACGGACGGACAGACGACGGACAAAGACCGATCACAAAAGCTCACCTGAGCAATCAGGTGAGCTAAAAAAAACGTATACATATATTTGTTTTGTATCTACCGGATATGGAACTTTGTTGCAGAGGAAAGGTCGCATTTGGGTATATTTTATTTGATGTTTAATTGCAAATGTCGCCGGACGGATCAAATGCAACAATCAGAAATATTAAGAAAAGCTTTGTCAATGTCAATGTGGTTGTAGATAAGAAGAAAACATTTAAGTAATTTTTTAGATTTCGTTTTGCATAGAGACCATTATTTATCATATTTGTGAATGCATTTATACAACTCGTTATAAGACCACATTGAAAAAATTGTTGTCAAGTAAGATAAATTTTGCAATGCGGTTTGGAGCTGAAGCAGTTTAAATTAACACCTTACCATGACAGTTGGATGGTGGCTGACGATTAATGACCGCAAAAGTAACTCCCTTGATCGATTTAGACTCACATCAATTAAATATATTAAATAATGGAAACTTATCTCGGCATATTAATTAAAAAGAGAGACAAAATACACTTAAAAATATTTGTTATACACAAAATATCAATAACAATGTAGCTTCGATGTGTTTATATAATTATCATTTGTGGTACATTTCCACCATAAAGACTTACAATACAAACGGTGTCGGCTTTTAACGCATGGTCTGGAGTCGACAACCCCATTGGTCAATACCCACATTTTAGCATCCTGAAATTAGAAACATTAAACACAATACAAAATTCAGAAGGTTTTCTAGATTACTGTGTTTACAGAAACGTAAAAGATGATTTTTTTTTATCTATATTCTGTCAAATAATTAAATGCAATTATATTGGTTTAACAAAGGGATATATGTTTGAATAGATGCCTATTGATTGTAAAGCGAAATGAGAATAGTCATACATGTAGCCAATCACTAGCCGTATAAAGTTAGAGATCCTATAAGAGAAATGACCTGTCTATGTAATCGCAGTCTCTTTCCAACATTAACATAAACTTTAGTATGTAATATGGAATATCACCTGTGCAATGAACAAAAATGTTATGTTAAGATAAATAAGGTCTATGCTCCATAGGATTGATACCATTCGAGAAGCGGAAGTAAAAACACACCAACCAACATTTCTAAAAGCTTACTTGAACTTCGGAATTGTAGATTTTGTCAAGAAACTGTTGTTGTTGTGTTTTGTTTGTTAACTTTTCAATTTATTCTTGGCATGAAAATGCGGCCATGCTTAAAAAACGGGATTTTGTTATATAAAGGACCACTTTTTAAAGGTTCAGTGGATGATTGAGAAAGCCTTCACACTCTTCTTTAGAACTATAAACGATATATTATTTAATTACATACCCGGAATGAATTTACAGCACCCTTGCCCGTTACGTCATATACAAAATACATATCTGAAACAAAACAGTTTTAAAAACTTTTATACAATCATAGTTCAAATTGCAAAATAGTCAAGACGGCTCTGAAGTGCTCTTTGAGATTAAGATACACCAATTGTCAAAGGCCATTGCTTGTGTTTGACGCAATTTCAATCCGATTAAAATATCGACATGCCAAGATAGACATTGTGACCAAGTTTCATCAAGATTCCATCATAAATGTGGTTTCTAGAGTGATGATTTGGAAATATAACTTGTGGATAAATGTGACTCACATTCAAAGTTGGCCTAATTATTGTAAAGATTAACATTCTGACCATTAATCAAGATTGAATAATAAATGTTGCATCTAAGGAATTTACAGAGTTTTTCGAACATTTGACCCGCTGACCTAGTTTTCGAACAACCGTTATCAAGATAAATCTAGGCTATTTTTTATTTACAAGGTTTATCAATTTTTATGAAAACCGTCGCCTCTGTATGGGTTTTAAAAGTTGTTGTACTTGATGACCTATTGTTTAGATGCACAGGGCCCTGAGTCAGGCTCAGCCATGATCGTTTCAAGATGAACATTCTGATAAAGTGTAATCTAGATTGAACAAACAAAATGACATCTAGCTTAATAACATGCTTTTTCTGACATTTAATCTGGTATCCTAGTTTTTTGTAACATTCTGAATCAGATTGAAATCTTGGCTTGTTAAAGTAAAGATACATATTATGACCCAAGTTTCACAAATATTGATAAATAAATGTGCCTTCTAGGGTGGTAAGAATTTTATCTAAGATTTGACATGGTGACCATGTTTTTATATGCACATGAACTAGATTCGACTCCGAAGAAGTTGTATCTTAATAAGATGCTAATATTTATATTTAGCAAGGTAACAAGCTGAACATTAACAGTAAAAATGTTCCTCTACATTTTGCTCTTATGACCTAGTGTTTTGAATATTTGACCTAGATATGAACTTGACCACTAATTCTTTTCAAATAAACATTATTTTATTGTTTCATCAAGATATTGTATGTTTATATTATAATTTTTAAAGTTTTTTTTATAGGCACTTTACACATTATTTTTGGACATCGCGTCTTAATTTGAACTTTAGGTAATTATTTAAAAGATAAACCAAGTTTCATCGAAACTGGGAAATGAATGCGGCCTCTAACGAGTAAAGCATTGACAATGCCCGTGTTCAAATATACGGTGATTACAATTGCTCACCTTGAGAAATGTAAATATTTAATCCTAAGTCAGCCCTATGTATAAAAGGCCGAAACTAATATTTTATCATTTAATTTGGATATAAGTTAACCACGTGAAAAATTCAACAGAGTAATTATTTGGTATACGAACGATTTGTCAGCTTCATTTAACGATGAAAATGAGTAAATGATCTTCACAGCTGGCATGTACATGTACGTGATATTTTCATATAGCAACACGTTCAGAAATAAGCCTAGACATTCCATATTTTAGCCATTATTTTTGTATATAGCCTCACATTAAACAAGAACCACGAATAAATGTCATTCAGCTGACTAAACTATTTTGCCTTACTTTCAGAAGGGACATAGGATTAATATCATGCAGCTGAAATTTCATTTGACCTGTCATTCATGTAGGACTATAACATACGTTCATGTAGCTGACAGTGTTATTTGGCATCAACATAAGTTAGGAACCAGAAAACATCGTCGTGTAGGGAATTATTTAGATGTGGCCTTATTTTAAGTTATGACAAATATACACCGTAATGTACCTGCCATTTCCACTCTCAGTTTAGACAAGGGCATAGCGCTATGTTGCTGAAATGTACATTTACATCATCTTTAGTAAAGCGACACACAAATATTGACCTCACCTTCAGATACAAACCAGACATACCATCATGTAGCTGACATTTTCATTTGACCTCATCTTCAGTTAGAAACCAGACATACCATCATGTAGCTGACATAATTATTTGACCTCATCTTCAGTAAGAAGCCAGACAAACAACCATGTTGCTGACATAATGATTTGACCTCATCTTCAGTTAGAAACCAAACATACCATCATGTAGCTAACATTTTCATTTGACCTCATCTTCAGTTTGAAACCAGACAAACCATCATGTAGCTCACATTAATATTTGACCTCATCTTCAGTAAGAAACCAGACATAACATCATGCAGCAGACATAATCATTTCACCCCATCTTCAGTTAGAAACCAGACATTCCATCATATAGCTGACATAATTATTTGACCTCATCTTCATTTAGAAGCCGGGCATACCTTTATGTAGCTGAAATTTTCATTTGACCTCATCTTCAGTAAGAAACTAGACATACCATAATGTAGTTGACATTTTCATTTTACCTCATCTTCAATTAGAAACCAGACATACCATCATGTAACTGACATTATCATTTGACCTCATCTTCATTTAGAAACCAGACATACCGTCACGTAGCTGAAATTTTCATTTGACTTCATCTTCAGTAAGAAACTAGACATACCATCATGTAGCTGACATTTTTATTTGACCTCATCTTCAATTAGAAATCAGACATACTCTCATATGGCTAGCATTTGCATTTGACCCTACTTTCAGTTAAGCTTCAAATATACCATCATCCGTTGAGTCCTCAGCCTCATTGAAGAATTTCTTGCAGTACTCCTTGTCCTCCTTCCAGTAGCCACGCATACTCCAGGGCCGGGCAGCATTGGAAACTTGACTCATCAGCTAGATTCAGGTTATGAGATAAAATGTTTTCCGCTAAACCGTTAAATTCAATACAAGTTGATAAATATGAGGTGTATTTGTACGTATGCTTTTGAATGTCTTAAGTTGATAGATTAAAATGTAGTGACCGAAATTTACTCCGGTATTGACGCTAAGAATGCAATTTATTTTTGTATACCTTATACATGATTTAGGGAGACTGGTCGTACATTCGACAAGTCGTATCCACATTAAGAACATTTGTACAGTTATAGCCATTCAGTCGACACTGGAACATAATTCTGGCAAAATGGAACTTTTCAATAATATATCTTACTGTAATCTTACAATTATGCTTTTTCATTAGCATAAGCTTACCTTCTCTGGTGTGATCTGGTTATTTTCTCCAAGTAGCGTGACACTTTTGTCGAGCATCCCTATAAAGCACGTTGACCCCGGTGCACCTTCTACGTTTAGATTTAACTCTGTGCCTGGTCGGGCCTCTTTTCGGTCTAATGACATGCTGACCTGCATACAGGGAAGATAAACATTACACAAGAAAACTACTTGAGATATAACTTAAGAAAGTAACACAGTAGGTTCTGAATTTAAAGAGATTATACAAATTTTAATCTAGACATTAAAAAATTAATTGAAGTTAGTAAAATAAACATTATGGTGATATGCGTGGAAACTGCTTTTATTCTTATAACTTAAAAATAAATTGAATACATGTAAAAGAAATAACAATAATAGAACCATGAAATACAAGTTAGCACCAAAATTGAAGGTCACGCTAACAAACGAATATTTAAGTTCTTTAAAAAAAGTAGAAAATGTTTAAGATTGATTGGCAATACAAAAGTTATATACTAGCAGTGTGACAAAACTTTGAAAGTATTTCACAGATGTAGAAATAAAAACACTAACAGTAATCTCCATAAAAATTCAAAGGCAAATATACGGCATATTATCCATTTTTAGATGATTGTTTTGATGATTCATGTAAAGACATTTCATTTGTACATTTTTCAGAAATGAGACACTGTCTTATTAAAGATATTAAGATTTTAACATTTTAACAAGAACTATCATTAAACATAATGATATGTTATTTACAATAGCAACTGCAATAAAATCAGTAACTTCTGTGGTTTTTTTTGTTTTTTTTTCTTCAGATACTTTTATAAAAAAATTAATAATTGTTTGTAAGTTAAACTAACTTTATTGTTAAAACACGGCTTCACTTGAAATTCAATGGTTGATGCCACGACTTCAAAATCGGACCTCATGTAGTAGAGAAGCAGTTGAGAATTGGGAGCCATAACGGGCAACACTGGAATCCTTATCGTGAAGTGTCCAATAGCGTGAACAGTGTTAGCTGAAAGAAATGGATGACAGTGTAATTGTATCACCTAAAATCTTTGTGTTAATATAAAAAAAACTAAAACAAATCACTGATATGTGGAATATAAACCAGTTTGTTGTCTGCTAATAACGTTTGTCACTTAATCATTAATTACCTCTTTCGCAGCGGCACTTTCATAATTCAAATAACAGAAACATCTCCAAAAACAGCGCAGAAAAAAACATACGGTTTTTGAATACGTTTAATGAGTGTCTGGTAATCAACATAAAACTATTACCCTCCCCCCCCCCTACTCAAACAAAAAATGAAGTAAAATACATATAAATTGTCATCTTCATGTAAACATGTACAGCATGTAATTAATTGCTAAGTCATTGCATCAGCATTTGCATGGGTACGACATTATTAACAAGCCAACCAAAACTTACTCTTGTCACTGTCAGTTTGCTCTTCACTTTCAGGTAGCTGAGCACTTTCTGGCACAATCGCCTCTTCTAAAACTTGGATTTCCTCACCATTGCCAAGAGGGACATACTTTTCTGCAACTATCTTATCTTCCTCTACCGGCACCTCATCTACCTTACTGTCTGCCTCTATGTCATCCACTGTTTCCACAATTTGTTCAACTGGTAGAGGTGGTAATGGCGGTAATGGTAATAGCTCTTCGGCTAAAAAATACTCTCCAAATACACTCTGAACATTCTATATTAACCAGGGGTGGCAAAATGTACATATTCTTTACGTTTTAACGGACAATTTTATTGTAAATGATTTTGTAGGAAAGCAACAGCTAGTTATGGTCCAAATTAAATATAAAACAATTCAAATGTTCCATGATCTTATTTTTTTTATTCACACAACAAATATAAGCATAAAAATTAACACATACATAACTTTTACCATTTTTAAGTACAAACATTGTAAACATGTACTTGGACATATAGAGTGGATGAATTTAATAACAAAGATGATACCAATCTAACTGATTTATCATTAAATTTTCCGTCTCCTAATGAAAAGTTGTTAACTCAGATTGTTAACAAAAAAGCCTACAAAGCAAGTCATCCTTACGCTTCTCCTTTTTCTTTTTGTCCAATACTTCTTCAGGACGTACCCCCATGAGACCAAGCGAAGCCTCAGATCCTTCAAATGTTATGCTAACCTCTTGAGTGTGTACTAAATTGTCTCCTGCCATCACCTGTTAAAAGACGAACCGCAATATGCAGAGAGAAAAAACTCCCAAATTTGTGTAATATTAATTTTCTGAACGGATATTAAATCGCCAGCATAATTATATGCAAATCGAAAAATCACAATTTGTTTATATACAAAATAATTGCCGATCACGTCATGTATTAGTGCTTTAATTGCATAATATTGTTGAAACCTTTATGATATATCAGTATGGTGTTATTTTGTTACTGCTGAAAGTGGATGTGATGAGAATTCAAAGTAAACGAATATAAATCGCTAAAAGGTTTCTTCTTTTATCCAAGTTTAAGTCAAAGAATTTCAGGTTAATATATTTGTTTATTCTTCCCTTACCGAATGTCTGTACATGCAGGGTTTCTTAACTCATGTATGCATTATATATTAGTATATGTATGACTAATATATGCTCATATAAAGAAAAATATAAAACGTGAACGTAATTCGTTGGGACTTGTATAAATAAATTCAACAAGCACCAAAGTGAGCAATAAATTGTACAAAAGTATTTATGAAGTTTGATTTGAAGCAATTACACAATCCTTGTTTTGAAATTCGATTTACTAAAATTTAACTTATTGAACATTCATGTTAAATTATTTGATGCTATTATATTAAATTTTAAACTTTTGTTAGCAGTAGATCTCTGATAAACAAGAATAAAATTCAATAAAGATATTTCTGTTAAAACTTTTTTATTTTAGCTTGATTGCATTAAAATCCCCATGAAAGATAATTTGTGTCTTTTGAAAGAAAAGATCTCAAGAATGCTCTCTTGGGATCCTATCGGACCTCAATGTTCAAATGTGATTCCATATCCACTACACCACTGTGTGGGGATCCTATCGGACCTCAATGTTCAAATGTGATTCCATATCCACTACTTGGGATCCTATCGGACCTCAATGTTCAAATGTGATTCCATATCCACTACTTGGGATCCTATCGGACCTCAATGTTCAGATATGATTCCATATCCACTACACCACTGCGGACATTTTAAGTAATAAGGCCTTGAGTCATAGTTCGTGTTTTGACGTATATAAGGCAATCATACCCTCGCAGAGAAAATGTAGTTCGAATCCACCTGAGCAGTATAAAAGACGTCCAGTACTAGGTCCTGTCCACATTTACCCTCTTCTTTAACCGCCGGCATGTAGATGAAGCTGTTTGAAGGCGAGTACCATCTCGTGAGCGATTTGCTGGAACTCGGAGTGTATGTCCGGAAGTAAATTTCACCGTCAGTGTATCGCCAATCGTTGTCATATACTATTGCCTCAGCCTATTAAGCACAAATGAAGGCCTATGTGAAGTTTATCTCATATGTCATCAAATGATACACACATTTGACAATTTAAATTAAAATTCATGTAAAACGCACGACATAAACATTTAAAAAAAATCTTGAACGATATCTTGACAATTCAGCCCTGGAGTGTGGGGACTGTTTATATTATTATATGAATGAGGCTCTAGGAACATTGTCAGATAAGGATCTCTTATCACCTGCTAGGCTATTATTATAGTCAAGTGACCAATACAATTCATCCTAATAAATACAAAACAACAGTGAACATGAATATTAAATGATTATAGTTGAAGTCATCACTGCGGATTAATCAATTCATAGATTTCGGTTATCAAACTAATTTAAAGGCCAACCAACTTAGCCATGAATAAATCACAAAATTAACACTTGTCTTTGAAAAAAATGAACTTATTGTCTCCAATATTATTAACAATTCATGATTTATTAATAATCAAAATCATACAAATTGTTGAAATAAACGATTGCTGATTCAAACTGACATTAATGTAGTAATCTCCAATATCTTCTTCAAGCTCCGTGATAGTAAAATGAACGACACCAGAAGTATCAGTCGTGAAGTTTTTTCCCCAATAGTACTCATTCTTCCAATCGTTGGACGTCATTTTCACCTCAATTACCTCCCCTGGGGCAGGGCTTCCATCTGGATTTTTTACAATCACCTATTGCAAGTGACAAAACAATATTCATAAGAATAATAAATCGACTGTTTTTGAAAACTAGACAAGTATTTTTTCCTGTGCTATGGCCTCCAAGTTGGACAAATACACAGTTCATTTCAAACATAATATTACACTCACGGATCATTGTATTGCTGTGAAGTAAACAAGTCTTGTTATTGCATGTTAAATCAATTGCTCATTTTTTGTAAACACGACCACGAAATTTAATGATAAGAACATGGCATGGGGGTATTAAACGATCAATTTCATTGCAAAATATCTGTGTCACACCTACCCTGCCTTTGTAGGGAAAGCCTGGCTTGAAATAGCCATCTGAATCATCTTCTAAAGTAAGCAATAGAGGGTTCATGCTAAGACCGGGTCCTTCCTTCTTTCCGGAAAGTTCAACACCTACAAACAATCGTTTACATAAAAGCAGCCACCAAATACATGTAAAGCATGTTAAAACCATATTATTATTGACGGTAAAGTGTGCTGCGGTTTAAGAGATTACAGCGTGATAACGTTGTATCTGCTAATCATTTTTATATACATTTTCACACAAAACACTTTTACTACCTAACACTTTTTCTACAATAACTCTAATTTTTATCTTTGATCTTCATAACGATAAAATCACCTACTTCGCAATGGATCGAGGAATTTGTAAAACAAGAAGAATATACTAACATCAACATGTAAAATATATAATAAGTGAACAGACCTGTCCCATCCTCTGTCACATTTGCTTCTATTTCCAATGTACCATAACTGCCATGCTTACGGAAACCGAGCTCTATTTCATCAGCTTTAACGTGGAAGTCGTAGCAACCATCAATCTAAAGCACAATATTTCATTATTTAGTAAGTGAAAGGAGGATCACGCAAGTAACCTTCATGATTTTGTGAAAATCCGCCTTTTAATTATGACTTGATGACAATTTTGAAAACGAACACCCAAAAATGTGCTGCATATAACGGATGGTATATAGCACAGAAAATAACACATTTACCAACCTTGGTAATGACCGTGGCGCAGGGCCGTGCCTTACGGTGACTTGAGGAGTACCAGCCGTAGTCCCATCCATAGCCCCAGGCCTTGTAACACAGCTTCATCTTCAGGTCTCCATTCACAGGCTTACCATAGGTATACCTAGATGGACACAATGTTATGTCGTCTAAAACATTGATCCTTATTTAAACACTGAATCAAACAAGGCAAGTTCACTCTCACCAAGTGTTGAAAACTATTGTTGATATTAGGCACGAACATATTAAGAGAACACTATGTATGCCTAAATTAATGAGGCATGCTTCCATATGTCACTTTTACCCCACCATTTAACTCCAGACTCCGCTTATGTCAAACACTAGCTGTTGATAGCCAAATTCCTTGATAGTTGATGTAGTAAGAGAGTTGATGTACGCGACATTCTGTCTCTTAATTAAAGCTTTGCTTGGCAAATTGTACAAAAATGGACTTAATGAATGAAAAATTAACAGCCAGGACAGACTGTCTCATATTTAACTTTTTACCTCTTAGTGTCCACAAAACCTCTTGGGTTTGTAGGCTGATTTTACTAGAAAAATGTCGATTTATTTTTTAGTTCAGTGGTTTTTTTAAAAAGCATGATGAATTACAAATAACAGTCAGAAAAATATTTTTATGGACAATTTTGATATTTTAAGTGTGACATTTGAAAAAGAGAGACGAGTATAACACTTGACAGCTCGTCTATTTATGAATTTAATTTCTGTTATGTTAAAATCCATCAAAATGTGGGAGAGTTATGATTGCGACAGAAAAAAGGTAAAATGTCATTACACTTGAAATCGCGGCATCTCATGGTTGTAATTTGTGATGAGTCATGATAAAATAGCACCATGAAAGACAAAGTTACTGTGCGAACAAGCTTGTTCAACATTGGCCTTTACGCTAGGGAGACGGTGTTAACTTATAAGTGTCTGTTATTCTGACCAAGTTTCAACCAGATTGGGTCATAATGTTGTCCATATAGTGGAAAGGTTTTTCTAAGATTTAACCTGGTCGTTTTTTAGACGCACGTGACCAAGATTAAAACTCAGCTTAACCCATTTATGCCCAGTGGACTCTCCCATCCTTCTAAATTGGATTAATTTATTTCCAAAAGTAGGGGTGTCTGGTATATTTATTTCTATATTTAGAATATTTGTTACAGAAATTCCTTCAAGCAAACAGCGCAGACCCAGATGAGACGCCTCATTATGCGGCGTCTCATCTGGGTCTACGCTGTTTGCAATGTCCTTTTTTCAGGACGCTAGGCATGAACGGGTTAAATATTGTCCAGATAAATTTTCTGACCAAGTCTTCAGTATTTTATAAAGACAGAGGCCTCAGCAGTGGAGAGGAGCATAACGTTGACGATGCATAAAACACACCGCACACCGAACATGGCATGACGCCGGAAAGGTTGAATAAAAAAAGCTTACATTGAGAACTTAATGCTCATGAGAACTAAACAAGAGCGAAATCAGCATTATAAATAGACAATAAAAGCCGCCAATATATACAAGAACAATTATTACTTTGCGCACACAGTTCCTGCAATGGTTTGGCTTGTTGGCAGCATGTAAGACGGCGGGGTAATCGTTACTTCGAATTTTGGCAGGACTAAAAAGACCACAAACAAACATAAATCAATTAAAAGTTTATAAAACTTGAATTGCAAGTCGCAAATCGAAAAACGTATAACACTTATGAAGTCAAAACTTCATTAAAGCCTCTGACAAATAGACCATTTCAAAATTGAGTAATGGAAATATCACGTGTTACTTTAATAAAAATACTAGTAAAATAAATATTCCCTACCATATTCGTCAACTATAAATGTCTGTGTCTCTGTGCGCACCCCAATCTCCACGGTAATTGTCCATTTGCCCAGCAACGGATCAGAACTTAGAGGCATTTCAAGACTTACTAGACCTGCCGAACAATGGAATATTTTATGTTAGAAAATACACTATTTATCCTATTACCAGATGAAAATCAATAGTATAACAACAGTCGTATTAACTTTACCTTTATACTATCGCTATTTTAGACCATGGTTTTCCGATCTCTATCTTAAGAACATTATATGTTTCAATGTGACGTCATAGCAAATGATGACGTTGAAGTAAACAAACACTTCGAAGTCAACTTGGAAAACAAGCGCTGTTTCTTCGAATTTTAAAGTATTTTTGCTCTTTTTGAACGATAAACGACCACAAAATAATAGGGTTAATAGAATATTATGTGAGTGTCGGATAGAGATCAAGTTTATCACGCTCGGCTCGAAACTTTGTAGCGCTCGGCAAGCCTCGCACTACATGTTTCTCAGCCTCGCATGATAAACTTGATCTCTATCCGACACTCACATAATATTCTCTATATATGTTACAATTTAAGCCGGCATACTTAACCATGGGGAACCACTATTTATAAGAAATATTTTTTATATATCAGTCAATATTTTTGTTACAATCAGTACGGACATGTGCCATTTGAGAAAGTGTTTCTGAGTACTTGAAACAACATATATTCTTGCCAACGGATCTTACATCTTAATTCCAAATCGGTATGTAACATAAATGTTTTCTAACAACAATCTCTGTAAACTATCATTTGAATTAATCAATGATCGTCATTAAAAGTGTACCTACATTACATCTAAGACTTTATTTTGATGGTATCGTAAATAAATACGATTAAATGTATCACGGTGTGAACTTGGTTACGTAAGGGGAGAGGTTTTAGACGGTCCCGGGTTCGTTTTCCCGACTGGTCGCACATTTTTCTCACCCTGTGATATTTTGCGCCCAATTTTGCGACCGTGGCCTTACCTGGGTATGCTCTCAGATGCCCATGATAAATTATATAGCACCCCAAATCCCTGTATTTAAGGAAAAATGCATATTCAAGTGGGGTGTATGTCACGGTACAAACTTGGTCACGTAAAGGGACAGGTTGTGATGCAATCTGATAAGCGAAGTCGGGAGATCACTCGCCCTGACAGCGAGCTGGTCGTGATCGATCCTCGGACAGGCCGCACACCAGTTTTCATCCAGTGACAAATGCAATCTCTCTCTCATTCCTGGAAAGCTGGAGGAGACTTAAAGCTCAACCGCTTTAACTTTGATGTCATCTGCTTTCTGCGGACAATATTCAAACCAAAATTATATTCTTCAATGAATATACTAGGCACTTTCAGTTGGTATGGTCATCCACTGTTTATGGTAACCACTTTAAGTTGTTCATCCACTTCATAAACTAACTACCATCTGGTGATATTTTCATCAACTGTACATATTAACGACTTTCAGTTTCTTTATCCACATTACCTACTAAACATTTTCAGTTGTTCATCCATTGTATATACTTAACACGTTCAGTTGTTATGTTCATCCACTGTATATACTTACCACTGCCAGTTGTTGTTTCACTGTATATGCTAACCACTTTCAATTATAATGTAAATTATAATTATATTACCTGTATATACAAACCAATTTATGTCATTATGTTCTAACACCAGTTTATAATAACCATCCAATGTATATACTAACCAATTTATGTTAGTATGTTCCTCCACTGTAGATACTAACCACTTTCACTTGTTTCTTCACTGTATATACTAACCACATTTTAATACCTTGTTTATACACACCAATTTTAGTTGTTTCTACGCTGTATATACTAACCACTTTCAGTTGTTATGTTCCTCCACTGTCGCACTCGCACGTTATCAGGGGTTTGTATTGTGATCTCGCTGAACTGAAAAGGATAAGTTATATGTTTTAACAGAGAATTATCACGGAATTATTTGGAATGGTTTTAGCCATGTTTATTTGTATACTACATAAATAAATAGCCATAACCGGTATTACTATTTTGTGATGGATGAAATTAAAATACACTTAAAAAAATATACACGAAAACAAATAAAATGTTACATGCCAGTATGCAGGAATTTATTCAGACGCATCAAAAGTCTTCGTAAGGAAGCCACATGACGTGCCGATAAATATATAAATGCACACATTCGACATACAGTATAACAATTACTAAAATATATAAATGCACACATTCGACATACAGTATAACAATTACTAAAATAAGATATGAATTGTTTGCTATATTACCCCTTCTACAGTATCGGATCTATCAGATTTTGAAGACTGTTTTCTGCAGTTCATTACATAAATGCTATTGTTTACAATTAAGTTGACATCAAGCGATTTATGTTCTACAAATATTGGCTGATTTAATTGCGATTTTGTTAAATCGCATCAATTTTCGGTTAAATAGAGACACACCATTTGCAGTAGCCCGTCATTTCTATGTATCGCTTTCCAATTGTATACGAATGTACTTACAGCAAATACTGCTGCCTTCAATTTATAGTCTATTGTAAGGACCCTAAACTTCACTGTCTGGCCTGGTTTATAGATTGGCTTATCCGTCTGTATCAGTGTAATCAGATCAATCTTGTTCACACTGACTGTGGTCTTGGCATCTTTGGTTGACGTAAGGGGGAAAATGACCGAGACATTGTCATCTTCACTGATCAAGGTGACAGAAGCAATGGCATCATATGTGCCTGCTTCAGATGGGGCATCTATTGATTCACAAAAGGACAAACGATCTGAAACATAACGCGTCGTTATATAAACAACTTACTGTTGTACCATGGCTTTTATTTGAAGCCTAACATAAGGACTTTAATTCCGATACGTTATTTTATAAGTAATAGTCCAGAAACCCGACATTGGACTCAGCTGGGTGGATTAATATATCCATGTTTATTTGATCGGTATTAGATAAAGATCAAACTGCAAAGATGGTTGTACAATTTATCCCATCATCAGACGTGCATTGTCAAAATACGCCAGTGTGGAATATATTTCCCTTTATTTCGGCAATGCTGTAATAAAGCTGTCACGCGCGACGGAGGATGGTCATATTACTCGGAATCAATTATAAAGTAATAATTTTTAGTAAAATCGAATCATATTCAACAAAACAAACAATTTGATACCAAGATGTAATATATTTTGAACACAAAATGCAACTCAAAAAGCAAAAAAAAAACATTATTTACAAATATTAAGTGCGCGTACCCGTGACGTCATTATTATAACGTCATACGACACAAATCATGTTCTTTCACGCTAAAGCTGCAGTTGTTTAGTGTTTTTTTTTCATTATTTCCTTACAACCGGGGACGTAGAGGTATGATAAACAGAAAAACAGGTTAGTTGTTGATCTTTTTGTAACGTATTAGGCTCGGCACGATTAAAATAATTAAACAATGTTTGCTTAAAATAACTTTGGGATTTTCCGTGTAGTTCTATTTTCCTATTCTTTTTTTACAGAAATAATTTACGACTAAGAAAATTGATGGGATAAATCGAATACTAGGTCGGTGCCGAATAAAGCAAAGTTCATTTGGCTCGGTACGAAAATCTGAACCACTCACCAAGGCTCGTGGTTCAGATTTTCTAAGCCTCGCAAAATAAACTTTGCTTTATTCGACACCGACCTAGTATTCTCTATATATATCAATCTCCCTCGAAATGGTACTATTAACGTATTCTTACACATCTTACATACCATTCAGGTGTTGACAATACTTTGTATCCCCCTATATGACGTGTGATATGCATTAATTATTTTGACAATTAATCATAATGGTTGTTAGTGAGTAATTTGAAATAGTTGTTTAAATGCACTAGCACCAAATAAAATAAAATAAGTGTAATATCTACTCTAATTTCCATCTCGCAATCGTATTATGTCACAGAATAATAATCTCACCTAGAACACCGTTCGATTCGTCCAGAGTAGATGTCAGGGTGTGGTTGACCATGCTACCACTGTTAGCAACGAATGCTATATCCACCTCAACCCGTCGCTCTATACTAGGAGAGGCCTGACTGGCCATGTTTTCCATCTGCAAACAGAATGTCGTCTGCCCGCCCGCCTCCATAGCTCTTGGCATTGTAAACACATACTTACTGAAACAAAACATACTTACTTAAAAATAATCATTCCTGGTCAGAAGTAATTAAACAGCTATACTATTTACTAATGCAGGATTTAAAAAAAAAAAAATTTTTTTTGGGGGGGGGTAGGGGCTTCTGTATGCTTTGATAATGACTTCAATCATGCATCTTCATTTAAACAACTGGCGAGGATTAAAGCAAAGCATTTAAATATGCTATGCATTGTAAAATACTACTATTTTATGCTTAACTTCATCACACAGCTGCAATTCAAAGTTGATAGAATAAATGCATTATATTACGTTGATTGTTTTAAGTTTAGCATAAAAATGTGTGTTCCTATAACAAATCTGTTCCTCTAACACATCTTTTTCGTTATAGGGACATATTAAATAAAACATACCATAATTGACAAGCGATAACGCCAGATGTGTACAAATTAAAATGTATTACAGTATTGTACTCAATGTTGACGTCCCTTCTACACAAGTTCAGTTCAGGCAGAAAGTGTCGTCATTAAAAAGTATTTTCGGACAACGCAGGGTAATCTGGGGAGATATGTTTATGCTTGCATTAAGACCGATTTTCCCAGAGAGCGACTCAGATAACATAACATAGCATGGCCTTAATAAACAAATATAGGTCTATCTGATGAACTTTTATAGTGCACAAGGGTCTCTCTCAAGTACTTGGAACGAAATAATGGCTCTTTGTTTCCCATCAGAACCTGAAGAGGTCCACTTAATTGAATGTTATCTTTCGCCCAAACGGATGTCTAACCCCTTAATGTTCTAGTTGTTTATGAACAAAAATATTTGGTAATATCAAAATTGCTCTATTAAAGGGACCTTTTCACAGAATTTAGTTGTTATTGAAATTTATCACTAAATGCTAAATATATTGATAAATGTAAACATTGGATCTAAAAAGCTCCAGTAAAAAAATAAATAATACAAATAATCCTCAACTGGGCTCGAACCACTGACCCCTGGAGTAAAAATCTTACGCATAAACCACTCGGCCATCGGTGCTCATACAATTTATGATTTATGTTATACTTTATACAAGCAATCCTCGTAGTGTCACAAAATATAACGACAACAACAGAACTGTCCAAATTATTCAATCGTTTCGCGATGCAACGTTTTATAATTTACAGGTTTTTAAATCCTCTAAAGATACCTATAATGGATATTTTAGAGCATGATAAATACTCAGTATTACTGTTTCCTTGCAAATATCATAACTTCAACGAAAATTTGCTAATCTGAAACATATTTTTTAATGTTGTCAATTTACTAAAACGTGAAACGGCCTTTTAGCTTATTTATGTTATGTTACGTTATAAGCTGCTATTGTCAATTTTATGTTTAAATCTTTGAAAGTTTAATTAACAATATACATCCAGAAGGTCAAAAGCTGCAGTTGACAAAGTGAGCCTAGTGCTTAAAAAAAGTCATGTAAAATATTTTAAACAAAGACCACTTTAACATTGTATATACCCACATGTATGCCTCTTTCGTTTTATAGATTTTTTCTTCAACTCTTGCAAGTGCAGTTTCAGATGATACAAACAATGTTTACCCAATGGCATGGGAAGCTTCGACCACATATGCAGAATTTCAACAAATACTGTAGAGCAAAAGGTTTTCCCAATCCCAAATCGCAAACCCAAAGCTTCTGAGCAGAGTGGTTTCTTTGAAGAAGATTTTGAGAGTACTGAAACATTTTTGTCAAAACCCTTCGTCCACCGAGGTTGGCCTAATTTTGAATACAGATGCGTATTTTTTATGATGGACCACTCTACTTTGTTAGTAATATCATTGCGCAGAGGTAAAAATAATGATCTATCTACATAAACCATTGGACCCAAGGCATCACACATTTCAACCCCTCCAATTAATAGCTCAGCTGGTTACTCAAGGCTCGTTAATGCCACGCTTGTTTGAATTCCATTAAAAGCTTTAGGATGAGATGTTTGAAAGTGCAAAAAAGAGTAATGCTGATCACAAAAGCTTTGTTGGAAGATCGTTGCGCAAAATATAAAGCAGTTTAAATAACGATCACGAGCAAAAAGAGTCAAGACGTGTAAATAACTATTTTAATATATGTGTATTGTAATTACAATTAATTACAATGTATACACTAATTGTACGTGCTTATATTATTTTATTTGATGTTGTCTTACTTTTGGTTTGAAAATATCAAGAAATCTGGGTCAGGTCGTTTTATTTCTTTTTGTTTCATGATTGCGATATGTAAGCATTTTCTGCTAAGTGGACCGACCACAATCAGAAGCAAATATTTCTGCAATAAATCAGCTCAGCTTCGTTTTTGTATTACATTAGTCAGCAGTTTGATTGTAAAACATATATCTGTGTTTCGACAGTCTGTTCTATTAATCACATACTTAGTTAAACACTCTGTGACTTCTTTATATTTTAAGTGGTACTAAAGACAAGTGTTTGCGAGCCATTCAGGCATCATAAAACTACTTGTAACAAATGCCGTGTCAGGTCACAATAACACTTCTTATTTAATGAGATCATAAATGAAATGCTTAAATCATAAAAAATGTTGGATCGTGTCATTGTTACTATGGGTTAAATACATGTAGTTGTAATTCTTATCACAATAACGTTACAAAATCCCACCTAATCCAAAGGTATAAATAGTTTACCCTTCTTAAACGATGGTAGCTGAATTCAAGTAAATTAACGGTTGATAAGGTATGTGATTTTGAAAGGATTGTAAATAGATTCGCTTTGTGTACCATGATCAGAGAGTTATTCAAAATGTATTCCGTTCTGGCGTAAGTTCTGATTACCAAGTAAATTAACGGTTGATAAGGTATGTGATTTTGAAAGGATTGTAAATAGATTAGCTTTGTATACCATGATCAGAGAGTTATCCAAAATGTATTCCGTTCTGGCTTAAGTTCTGATTACCAAGTAATTTTAAAAAACGCAGTCTATGGAAGACCAAGCGTAATCTTTTTGCTAGAAGGCCCAATAATGTTACTGTTCTTTTCTGAAACGATTTATGAAAGGCTTTCTAATTGTATGGGGTTTCATATTATATATTGTTTCGGCATAGCTGTCTAAGATGGGTTTTAATCTTTGTTTTCTTGCAATAATTATATACAGCTGGGAAAAAAATTGACATAAAATGCGCAAATGTTAAATTTGAGAAATTGAAACTTACACCAATGGTAAAATGTATAACAATATCTTTTTTTAATCAATAAACACGTTATTATTTAAATAAGAAGTGCAGTAAGCTAATCACATTTAATATTCATCTTTATTGGAAATGATCATATGTATAAACCATTGTGTTGATCTTATAATATGATAAAATGATGAATATATCAGCGTAAATAAACACGGATTTGTAAGAAGGTAATTAGTTACAGGCATTGAAATCGCATATAGACTGCCTTTTATAAAAAAAATATTTATGGTTAAAACGATAACTTAAAAATGATTTATTTAAATTATTTGTTTTTAATAAATAGTTAAAAAGATAATACCCATCGAGTTTGCATTTCCTTTCTGGCATTGTGTCAAAATGGTATTGTAAGATCAAATTATTTAAATAAAAAAATGAAACATATCATCACATCATCGTAGTGCTGTTCGTTGTTCGTTTTTAATTTACGCTTGGGTTCGCCGATAAAGAATAACTTCACCAAATTTATATAAATTCATACATAATGCAAATAAAGTTAAATCAAATTATAACTGTTAAGTATAATACACACAAACATACATTTAAAGCAACACTTACGGTTGGCACTGAACAATGCTTAGGACGCCGAACATCCATAGCAAAGCGAGCATACATCCTCGTTTCCCCATCTCGCCGCACGCAATGATATGTGCTTGCCACTCAATCATCGTTCTCAAGTTGTTTGCAACGCGCGAGACTATCGTGACACCGAATAGCACGACTCTACAGTTAAGCTCAATTAAGGCCATTTATGTTCTAATTGACAATCATCAACAGCCGTCAAAATGCAAAAAAAGCTTTACTATAGACATTGTTTGAAGCCATCCGTCGATTCTCATGGCAAAACAAAAACAAAATGAAGGGAATACGAAACAAAGGAAATTAAAAAACGGAGTTTGTTGGTGTACTGAGTTAGGAAAGTGTTTGGTTTTATATCATATTTAATGCTATTATAATTTGATTTTGCGAACAAAATGACCCGTTTATGTTTTATTCTTTCATAAAAGACTAAAAGCTTGACAAAAGTGACTTTAGTTATTTTTTTGAAACAGACGACGTTCAAGACATTCTTGATATCAAATATAACACTGCAACGCATGAGCACATCTGTCGATCTATTTTATAATAAAATACTAAAATTAATTTACAATTACACGGCTGTAAACGACTGGTCGATTCTTTTTTAGATAAATTCATAAAGAGCCCATATCACTTCCGTGTTGTTTTTTTAATCGTTGCAGAAATCTTCATAGTTATAGGGTTTTATACATTTTTTATCAACACACTTCGTCTTTTATTTAGCAGGTTCAGTGAAGATTTATTTATCAAAAGAATTCAGAAACATACAATCGCCAATTTGAAAACGTGAAGACCTTTACAAGATGTGACATGTGCTCGATATAGAACCAACGAATCAATTATTTTGCCTGTGTAAACGGCAAATATAAAAGTTGTACCATCAACAAAAGCATTGGTTTATGGCCAATCTACTACAGGGCGCAGGATCACGTGATTTTGTGTGGTTCCCAACTAAATTTTCATGTTAACACGCCGGTAAGATTTGTTTTGTTTAATAACTTTTTAAAATAACATAAGTTTATTTAGTAATACAAGGCCTCCGGCCCAAAATACAAGCTATGTTTTACGTTCACACAATGTTTCCGTTTACGAAATTAAACTATAAAGATACAAACAGTATATATAGAAATATTATACAATTATGTTTAAAGCTTCTATGATAGTTCAAAAGCGCTTTTCAGAAAACGACTTAGTGCATAAATACCTCCTGAGAAGTGTCTGACATTAAAAGAATAAATAATGCTTCTGATGGATCAGAATGAAGCCACTCTTCTAGAAAGTATTTATGTCTAAGCTGTTTAACTTTTTCACATACTAATAGGAAATGCAATTCATCGTCTATAATATAAATATTTTTGGTTTGACAGTATTGACAAAATCTGAACTGGCGGTCAATTTTCATGTGACGCCCTTTCTCGATCATTAGGTTGTGGCTAGAACAACGAAAGTTTGATAGCGTTTTCTTCAAAATGTAGGTTTAAGGTATAGAGAGGTATCTTTCTGGATGTAAGTTGCTTTTGTAAAGTTTATAACTAATCGCTTTTGGTGAGGAGTTTATACTAGCCAATATTTTCTGCTTAGCACAGTCTTTTAGTCTGTCTTGGAAAAGTTTCAAGAACGCCACAGTGTTTCCAACGTCTCCGTGTATCCACGCATACCCAAATCCGTATTGGAATAGTAACCTCTTCACTTGCGTAGCCCATGTAGTGCGTCCGGCCTCGTCTAATTGTCGTAGCATATTGTAACACCGTTTCGGGTATCGATTTACTGGCATCTGTGTGAGTTTACACCAGTATTTCACACATCTGTTCATATATGTTACGAATAGTGAATATCTCCCACATTCACTTAGCGCGAAAAAGTCGGCCACATTTCTATTAAGACAAGCTATGCGTTTACAAAACCTTATTTGCACGTTTTCAATTTGCTCACAATACTGGTATCCCCACACCTCTGCCGAGTACGTAAGTATAGGTTTCACTACTGAATCGAACAATTTAAATGCTTCATGGTGGTGAAAATAACCGAAGTGTTTCTGTTGGTTCAGTATGGAGTTGACTGCCTTAAGCGCCTGGAGGCGAAGAATCTCTTTTGTTTTAGTCCATAGTAGTTTTGGCGTAAAGTAAGACCCGAGATATTTATAAAAAGGGACTGTTTCTAATTTCACTGCTTTATACGTCCAAGATTCGTATGCCCGTAGTGGTCCTCCGTTTCGAAACACCATGATTTTCGACTTGTCAATGTTTATTTGCATTCCTGTTGAATCACAAAAGGAGGCCACATGATTAATCGATCGCTGAAGATTGATGACAGTATCTGCTACGCATGCGACATCATCAGCAAAAAGGAAACCAGGAATCGTTTCATCGTAACCAGTTATTTTTACCCCGCAATCACTTGCAGAGTTCAAGTAATCTATAAGGTCGTTTATATAAAGGGAGAAAACTATTGTTGAACTAACACAGCCTTGTTTAGTTCCCTTTTCACAACAAAATGCATCGGTTAGATAGTTTCCGATTTTAATACGCGATTTCAGTTGTCTATACATAGATCGAAATACTCGTAGGAATTTACCGTCTGCATTTATACCCTTCCTTATTAGACTATCCCACAGTTTTGGATGTGCACAGTTATCGAATGCCTTAAAAAAGTCGATATAAAATACATATATTCTGCCGCCTTTCTTGGATAAGTACTTTTTGTATGACGGATTGCAAATTGAAAATATTGTCCATGGTCGAATAGCCTTGCCTGAAACCAGCTTGTGATTCGTCGATCAAGTTCGTTTCTTCTGCCCATTTGGTCAATCGCGTACTTAAAACTTTCATGTAGATCTTTCTTATACTGTTCACAAGCGAAATGGCTCTATAATTGTTAGGGGAGTTAGTGTCACCATTTTTATGCACTGGAGTTATGATACTTTCGCACCACTCTACCGGAAATTCGCCCGAATTAAGAATTTGGTTGAATAGTTTGTTGAGATAAGGCAGAGTTTTTTCTAAGGTAAACTGGAACATTTCAATTCAAATACCGTCTATTCCAGATGCACACCCAGAGCGCAGAGATTCTACACTGTTGGTTATTTCGTCGTCACTGATTTCTAAATCTAATAATGTGTCGTCTGCATTGTACTGAATGTTCTCAAAAATGTTCGTTTCCGGTTCCGTAGTAGTACTTGTCGAAAACAAGCCTTGAAAATAGTCGAACCAATCCGATCCCGAAATTGTAGTGTCTATTATAGTAGCTTTTTGTTTCATATCTTTTATACATTTCCAGAACTTATTTGGAATATTGTTTTCTTACGAATTACATCTAGTGCATAATAGACAGATTTTTATGCTGCTTATGGCAATGTGCAATACATAACAATTTCTTTATTTTATAAGCCTGTGTTTTTGTTCAAAAAGTTATTGTGTACTGCACGGTTATGCTTCACGCAATGAGAACTTTTGTCACCAAGTTCAGACCACAGTTGGTTAGCGTGTGACTATGATATAAATTAGTAAAATCATTTTGAATGAAAAATTAATCAAATTATAACGAAAAACCAACTCCTCTGAACAAATTGTCACTATCAAATATATCTTTATAACAAAGTATTCAACTACAAATTAGCCGAAAACAGGTTGCATTGCTTTAAACTGCAATAACTTCATCAATTGTGCAGCGATTTCCATGAAATTGGTCTTATTTCAACGCAGCAATGAATTTCCTTTCTGTACATATCTTGTCATATTTTTACAAATGCATAGTCGAATTTTAAGAAAAAAACACGATACACAACTCGCTTAACCTACTCGTCATCGATCAGACCCGATTCAAGCATGAAATCTTCAGGAATAAATAGAGGATATTTGTTGGATTCGGTGGAATATCAATTTTATTTCACGAGTGATCATAAAAATATATTTTCACGACTGGCGCAGCCACTCCTGAAAACATATATTTTTTATGATCACAAGTGAATAAAAATTGGTATTCCACCGAATCCAACAAATTTTCTATTTATTTTATGCTTTTTTTTCACCGTTTATTCACATTGAAAAAGTGTTTAACTGGAGAATTTCGCTGGAATAATGACGTCATTTCGTCGACAAAATGACGTCATTTGACAGTTGAACAGTGAAAAATATCGTTATTTTTCACTGTTTGAAACAGTGAAATATCAGTTTTATTTCACTGATATATCTCTTTAAACCACCGGAAAGCATAAAATAAAGACACACCTTCGCGTTGGACCAATGAAATCACTCGTCTGTTTATAATGTCGGCCAGTTGAAATGTATGTAAACAAAGGTTTCAAACGGCGCTTGACAGTTAGTGTTGATGCATAATGTAACGGCAAGAACGGTAATAATGTTTTTTCATACGTTTTATTGAATAATGGTACCGAGGTCCGTGAACTTTGCAGGGAAAATGCCCTTTACTCCATAAAGATTTCAGTCTTAGACTGTTAGCTATGAATAACGGTTTATCATTTGCGGGTCCATGAGCGATAGTGGTGGGGGTGGATATATAAAAGTAATACATACACATATCAACAGATATTCTCTTTTTAAGCTTACTTCACTCTTTACGCTATTTATGAGATACACACACACACAAAAACATGAAAGAAACGTCGCCAATTAGATTTTACAAATATGGTGTAGTCGTACAAAGGTAAACCCATCAAAATTACCTACATACGTCCTTTTATCGTTCGAATGGCTATCTAAGATAGATAGAGACGGACACGTTTATTTCCATTTAACGTATCCGATCTAGCCTGTTCGTCGACATTTAATATTCCGTATATTGGTATAAATACAAATAATAATAGAATCACGTATGCTTTGTTTGTTTATACATGACATGAGATGTCAATAAAACTTATCCAACAATAACGATTTTTTATGATTATTTTTTATGATTGTATGAATATAAATCATGTACAAATATTTAAACTTTAATTCGGTGAAGTATATCTTTAAAGCTTATGACAGAACGGACAACCTCCAATGATATTTGATGTAAAACCTTTCCGTTTGTGGCATGTCTCTAACCCCCCCCCCTATTCACACAGCCACTGCATCTTTAATTTGTTTTGAGTTACGCCACTGGGCAATGTGAAGAAAGTGAGGTAATCATAACGTAAGCTAGTCTACAATTTCACCAAACAATTTATATTGCCACTTTAACGGCTAAGTTCGCTAGTTAAAGTACATCGTCTTTTTCGGTGAGTTAAATTACCTCTTTAAAGTTTGGCCCGTATAACCAGGTTCAAGTGTCAAACATAATTGTATAGTGTTCGAGACTTCTAACTTCTGTGGTACATTGTGCGTTTGTGAAATACTGTGCAAGCACAGTAAAAAGTTTAAGACGCATCATACAAAATCTCGATTGTAATAGAAATTTAATTTCAGAAATTTCCCAGAAACGGAAAGATGCGGTATTTATACCAGTAATGTTGTTGGTGTGGGATTTTGTCTAATAAATACGCGAGCGTCGTGCACAAACTTTTCTTAGCACATACCAGCTCCATACCAGCCAACTTAGTACTAGAGATAATGATAAAATGAGATTAATCATTTGTATTGGATACAATTTGTAACCAATCAGTGTTGTTGGGGTTCTTTCAAGAGGTCCTAGATGCTAATGAAGACCCAATTTCAAATACTTGTATCTATTTTAATCGTTTTGAAACAGGTCTCTGCATACAAATGATCAGGCGGAAACATGTAAATATTTGGTAGTGTAAACTTAGATGGTAAAGGGAAATGTGAAAGAAGATACGCACGTACTCAGTGTGCAGGATCAACGGGTTTCACAGTTTTTCTTGCAGTTTGTGTCGATATCTTAAGATTTAAGAATACATTATTAAATACGTCTGAAATCAGTGCTTAAATTTCACGTTCCGTGCAGCATAACCGTGTAAATGAATCTTGTAAACTTCGAATTTTGGCCTAGAACACAGACTTATTAAATTAAGCAATTCTGCTGTTAAGAACGTTACTTTTGAAAATATCTCAAGTTATTGAAATTCATTTACAAAACTGCATAAAAAACGGGATTCCTACTACACTTGCAGTGTGTGCCGATACCTTAAGGTATATGAATAAATCATTTAATATGTCTGAAATCGGTGACAAAATTTCACGTTGCGCGAAGCATAGTCGTATAAATAAATGCAATACACATATACTTTTTGAACAAAAACACAGGCTTATTAAACTTAGTAATTTTGATGTATTTCACATTGTCATAAGCAGCATAAAAATATGTCTTTTATGCACTAGTTGAAATTCTTAAGGCAGATTGTTTTTAAAAAGTTATTCGGAAAAAAGCACCACTTACCGGTGTGTTAACATCCATTAATGTTCAGTTGTCATGTGACCTTGCACCCTGATAAAGGCACGTAAACCTGCACCCTGGTAATGATTGTGATCGTGACACGTTGTCGATGCTCAAACATGCAGACCGGGCCATAAACAAACGCAGAAACCGTTTTTACCGGGAGCCTTTCTGTTGATTTATTTAACATGCGACATACTCGTGTATGATGGTGGCCATTTATTAATTTATGATGAATAACAAGGTTCCAGTCCTGATAAGATTCTGGTTTCACCCAACCGTACTAGAATTGTGCCATTAATGGTCGCCTTGACCTTTGATCTGTAAGTGTGCCTTTGACTTTGAGATAGGGAGACAGGTGTTCCTTGCGACATATCGCGGCCATGGTGACTTTTATACAGAGCCTTGCGCAAGCGGGCTCAAAAATATCTTAGTTTCACTATGTTTCTTGTTGTTTGCAGGAGTCATGTTGGAGTAAGAATTCAACAAAACAGGGCGAATGCACATGTGATTAAATGTGAAATAACTGCAAATATGCACATGGGCACCAACTTTATGTAAGGTGATAAAGGTTTGCACAAGTGATATGCAAATTGCGTGTATGAGAAACTCGTATTAAACGGACTATGTCATTTAAATGGGCCACTACGAGAGAACTTCTTTTTTAAAATCTTACAAAAATAAGTATGCCATATAAAAACGGATGCAACTCGCTACATGTAATGAGAAAAAATTAATACAAACTGAGATTTAAAAAAAATCATGTTTGCTATATTATGTGGTCCAGTTTGTTTGGTCCTTTTTGTGTATTTTTGAGGTTCAAGAATATTCATGACCAAGCATGAAAGCTTATTTGGTTAAAGCGTTGTCTATTGTCATTTATTCTCATTGCTTGTGAGTAATGAGTTTAATTTCCATTTTGAATTTTAATTCTTCTTACATTTTCCTTAAATATATCATAAATAAATTATATCAGATTTCTTATATTGTATTAAATTATATTTAACAAAGTAAATATATATGTTTTAGTAAAGAGCATTTATGTAAAACTATATTGTTTACAGTGTAGTAGGAATCCAGTCTTTCCTAGCCATGCCCCCTTTAATATTCGTATCTGTTAATTAATTTCATATATAATCAAGTGCCTTGTTTCCGGATCCGGTGTCCGGTGTTGTTTTGCTTGTTATCCGTTTCCCATGAAATCAATATCCGACCCTTTTTTTAAACTAAATTCGTCACATTTTGCAGTCACCTGTTATTTCGAACATGTTATCATCATTATTAACGATTCTTTCCACATTGTAAAGAAGCAATAGTAAATATTATGTCGTTACAGTAACACAAAAGATGCATTTTTATATAATACTTAACGTCTTTGAGATATATATGGTTCCATTCGCTGAAATACAATAATGTACTGTGAACAGCAGTATTTGGCATATACGTTCGTGGTTTTGTTTACATTTACACCTTAAATTCCCGGCACCTCCTCCCTTTAATATGATCCGTTGCAGTTTCGCGTTTTAGCCGGTAACGCACTGTTTTTTTCCGGTATAATCCGTTTTGGTTAGATGGCGTTATAAGATGCTTTTTTCAAGCGTATAAGATAAAATCCTTACATACTTTATGCAGATTTATGCCTAACACACAGAGGGACGTTTCGTATAGAATCCCCATGTCCATCCGTCCTTCCTTCAGCTTTATACCCCAATTTTACAAGCAACAGTATTTAAAAATTCGAAGAATACATAAGCATACTTATGTCAATAAAATAAACACATAAATAAAACGTTTTAAAAAATCGATGGTCGTTATTAGCTTATATTGCCCTTTTTGCAACTCCGCCCTGACAAACAGGTTGTCAGTAAAATCGATGCAAACCTATTGGAAAACAGTAAGATGTATGCTAAAATATTAATTAAAAGTAAGAAGTATACTAACTATGGATAAACAGTAATATCCATGCTAACCTATGGGTCTACAATAAGATTTATGCTAACCAATTTATAAACAAGGACTTATGCCCCCTATAAACGCTTGATAGAAGTTATGAGCTTTATTCGAAACCTAAACGCAGATTTCGAAACCTAAACGTTGACCCTAAGTTCAAGGTCACAGGGGTCAACATTTTTGTGCGTATGGAAAGGCCTTGTCCATATACACATGCATTCCAAATATGAAGGTTATATCTCAAGGGACATAGAAGTTATGAGCATTTTTCAAAACCTAAACGCAGATTTCGAAACCTAAACGCGGACCCTAAGTTCAAGGTCAATGTCACAGGGGTCAAAACTTGTGTGCGTATGGAAAGGCCTTGTCCATATACACATGCATACCAAATATGAAGGTTATATCTCAAGGGACATAGAAGTTATGAGCATTTTTCAAAACCTAAACGCAGATTTTGAAACCTAAACGCGGACCCTAAGTTCAAGGTCAAAGGGGTCAAAATGTTTGTGCGTATGGAAAGGCCTTTTCCATATACACATGCATACCAAATATGAAGGTTATAGCTCAAGGGACATAGAAGTTATGAGCATTTTTCGAAACCTAACCGCAGATTTCGAAACCTAAACGCGGACCCTAAGTTCAAGGTCAAGGTCACAGGGGTCAAAATCTGTGTGCGTATGGAAAGGCCTTGTCCATATACACATGCATACCAAATATGAACGTAATAGCTCAAGGGACTTAGAAGTTATGAGCATTGTTCGAAACCTAAACGCAAAGTGTGTCGGAAAGACGGACAGACGGACGGACGGACAGTCCGATCACTATATGCCCTCCTTCGGGGGCATAACAACAAGATTTTTGATTACCAATGTTTTTACAGTAAGATTTATGCTAAGCTGTGGATAAACAGTAAGATATATGTTTACCTATGGATAAACAAAAAAATCTATGCTTAACTATTGATACATAGAAAGATTAAAGATAACCCAAAGGTTATTAGTCAAACCTATGCTAACGACAAGAGCTATACTCATATACAACCACATTAACAGTAATAGCTACGCTCGCCTACAGGGAAACAGCAAGCGCTAAGCAATAGTATGTGCTTTGCTCAACTATGGTTTACAACATGAGCTATGCTAAACTACAGGTAAACAGTAAGAGCTATGCTAACCTACAGATAAACAGTAAGACCTATGCTGAACTTCAGGTTTACAGCAAGAGCTATGCGCACTAATATTTAAACAGTAAGAGCTATGCTCACTTACAGGTTAACAGTAAGACCTATGCTGAACTTCAGGTTTACAGCAAGAGCTATGCGCACTAATATTTAAACAGTAATTGCTATGCTCAAGTACAGGTAAACCACAAGAGCTATGCTCACTTACAGGTTAATAGCAAGAGCTATGCTTAACTACAGGCTCACAACAAGAGCTATGCTCAACTACAAGTTTACAGCAAGAGCTATGCGCATTTACAGGTTAGCAGTGAGAGCTAAACTCAACTACCGGTTAACTGTCAGAGATATGCTCATCGCCAGATTTACAGTAAGAGCTAAACTGAACTACAGGTAAACAATAAGATCTATGCTCAACTACAAGTTAACAGTAAGAGCTATGCTTAATAACAGGTAAACAGTAAGAAATATGCTTAACTTCATGTTTACAGTAAGAGCTATGCTCAACTACAGGTTTACAACAAGACGTAGCTCAAATAAAGGTTTAACAGTAAATGCAATGCTCAACTACAGATTTACAGCAAAAGCTTTCCTCAACTACAGATTTGCAATAAGAGCTAGTTCGACTACAGGTTTACAGCAAGAGTTGCTCAACTTCAGTTCGCAGTAAGAGCTATGATTAACAACAGATGAACAATAAATGCCAAGTTCAACAACAGGTTCACAGTAAGAGCTATACTCAATTACAGGTTTACAATATGAGCTACAGGGGAAAAATAAAAGCTCTACTCAACAACAGGTTTACAGCAAGAGCTAGGCTTAACAACAGGTTTACAATAAGAACTGTGCTCTACTACATGTAAACAGTACGAGCTATACTTACAACCAGGTTAACAGTAATGGCTACTCTCACCTACAGGTTAACCGTAAGAGCTATGCTAACAACTAGATAAACAGTAATAGCTACGCTCACCTTCGTAAACAGCAAGACCTAAAAAATAGTATGAGTGTGCTCAACTACAGGTTTACAATAAGAGCTATGCTAAACAACAGGTAAACAGTAAGAGCTTTGCTCACCTACAAGTATACAGTAAGACCTATGCTGAACTACAGGATTACCGAAAGATATATGCTCACTTATATTTAAACAGTAAGAGCTTTGCTCAATTACAGGTTTACAACAAGAGCTATGCTCACTTACAGGTTAACAGTTAGAGCTTTGCTCAACTACAAGTAAACGGTAAGAGCTATGCTCAACTACAGGTTAGAAGTAAGAGCTAAGCTCAACTGCAGGTTTACAGTTAGAGCTATGCTCAACTACAGGTTTACAATAAGAGCTAGCTCAAATACAGCTTTACACTAAAAGCTTTGCTCAACAAAAGATTTACAGCAAAGGCCTTTGCTCACCTACAGGTTTACAGTCAGAGATATGCTCAACTTCATTTAACAGTAAAAGCCATGATTAACCACAGATCAACAATAAAAGCTATGTTCAGCTACATGTTTACAGTAAGAGCTATACTTAACCACATGTTTACAGTAAGAGCTATGCTAAACTACAGGTGGACAATAAGAGCTATGCTCAACTACAGGTTCACAGTAACAGCTATGCTCAAATTCAGTTTACAGTATGAGCTATGATCAACTACAGGTGAACAATAAAAACTATGCGTAGCTACATGTTAACAGTAAGATTTATGCTTAACTACAGGTTAACAGTAAGAGCTATATACAACTACAGGTTTACACCAAGAGCTTGGCTCAACAACAGGTTTTCAGAAAGAGCTATGCTCCCCTACAGGTAAACAGCAAGAGCTATGCTCAAATACATGTAAACAATAAGAGCTATGCTAAACTAATGGTGGACAATAAGATATGTGCTCAACTACAGGATTACAGCAAGAGCAATGCTCAACTAGAGTTGTACAGCAAGAAATGTGTTCAACTACATGTTTACAGCAAGAGCTTGGCTCAACTACAGGATTACAGCAACAGCTATGCTCAACTACAAGTTAACAGCAAGTGCTTGGCTAAACTAGAGTTTTACAGCAAGAGTTATGCTTAACTTCAGTTTACAGTAAGAGCTATGCTCAACTACAAGTTTACAGCAAGAGCTATGCTCAACAACAGGTTAATAGGAAGAGCTATGCTCGGCTACAGGTTAACAGCAAGAGCTAGTAACTGAAAACTGCCCTATTTGACTGAGTCCCCCAATTGGCCGTAGTAATGATGACAAATAACCAAACAAGTTCCGTGTCTGGGCTGGAAATCAAACCTGCACTCTTTAGATTTGTAGTCCTGAACGCTTCCAACAGAAGTGGTATGTATGTAATCCTATGTAGACAAACACATAATTTATCGTAGTTAGTTCTTTTGTAGATAAAACATTGGTTCAACACTAAAACAGTAATTATTAAAATTGTTTTATTATGTAAGCAAGAATACAAGCAATACATGAATTCTTTCACCAAAATGTGCTGATCAAAACCATACAAAAGATACATGTAAAAGGATATAAAACTAGGGAAAGAATATAACATCAATCAACTTCTCTTCTCTGAAACCGATATGCAAACATTGACCTTTTGTTAATGATATTTGACAGCCAAACAAATTGTTTCAACCAGTTATTCATATTGAGGTATTTTAATTTTAATGAATTATTTCCATTCAAACCTATGCGCTGCTACCAATGTCATGACGATGCACTCATGAAAGAATTAAGAGGTATTTATGGTTGCAGGCATGATCTCTGTTAAGATATAAAACAAGAGGGCCAAGATGGCCCTAGTTCGCTCACCTGAGAGGAGTCAGTTCATTCAATCTTTACCAAATGTCAATCTTGACCTAGATATTGTCCAGACAAACATCCTGGTCAAGTTTCATCATTATTTCATCTGCGAGTCATGATCAATGTGCCTATGAAGTTTCATGATCCTAGGCGTAAGCATTCTTGAGCTATCATCCGGAAACCATCCATTTTTCATCGTAATTTAATTGTTAATATTTCTGACAGGTCTACATGGAAATGTATCCCAAGCATTTTAAAGCTTTGTTGCATCCAATTTAGTTTCCATTTGGTTTTTATGGTATATGAACTAAATTTGTTCATGCCAATCCATACAACATTTTTTAAAATCAAAATTAACATTAAGGACTGAAATATATGCAAAATTCTATATAACAGTAAGTGTCTCATTTAGGGATTGTTCGGTACCGTCTTATGAAATAGTAATATCATCAGCAAACTGGGACAATTTATGTACAGTTCCCTGAATGGTTATACCTTTTATATTATTGTTATTTCTCAATACAAGTGACAAAACTTCGGCACAGAGGATAAAAATGTAACATGAGGGGATCCCCTTGCCTGCAGCCCCTTTCAATAGGGAAAAAGTTAGATAAGTACCCACACTGAGAAACGGCTGATTTAGAATCTTTATATAAAACCTCAAACCAACGTTTTATGTCAGGACCGAAATTAAAGAAAGAAAGTGTACTTTGTACAAAGGACCAGGCCAATGAATCGTACGCCTTTTCAAAATCAATTAGGAGAAGTAAGCCTGGGATCTCGTTTTCTTCAGTATAGTGCATTATGTCATAAATTAACCTAGTATTTTTCCCTATGTATCTCCCTTTAATAAAACCCGTCTGATCGTTATGAATAAACTTGTCAATAAATAATTTAAATCTGTTAGCTATTACTCCAGAGGCAATTTTATAAACAGTATTTAATAGAGTAATTCGACGCAAATTTGTAATATAAAGCCTAGATTTATCACCCTTTGGAATACAGGTTATGATACCTTGAGTTTGTGTTAAAGATAAATGACCACAGCTTCATTAAAAGATCTGACAATAAAAGTACCAATTTTTTCCAAAAGATTTTATAAAATTCTGCACTGAAGCCAGAACTGCCTGGGCTTTTATTATTTGACATCTTTTTTTTAAACAGTTGAAGCTTCCTCTAAAGTTATAATACCTTCGATTAAAATGGACTCACTCTGGTTTAATTTTGGGCAATTTATGTCTTTTACATAGTTTTTAAAGTATTCACTACTGCAATCATTATTTTGTTAATAAAGAGACTGATATTACGATGCTATTGAATTAAGGAGACCGGTTTGGTCAGTTATTTCACTATCATCTTCATTTTAAGTTTATATATTGATGTTGTTATTGCATTATATTTTTCAAGGCTACAAACATATCTAGATGGCTTTTCACCCTGTAAAGTCCACTGAAATTTGGATCTTAGCATGTATCCTTTTAAATGTGTGCTCTGAATATTATTTATTTCAGTTTTCAAATTTTCAAGTTCTTCAGAGTTTTCATCTAGGAAGTTTTCTTCCAACTCTTTAATTCTTGGTAATAATTTGCTTTCTATAAGTTTTGTTTCTCTTTTTTATTAGACCCATATGAAATAGATTTGCCCCTTAATTCCATAAGCAGGGTTTCTAGTAAAAGTTGATCACTTATCGTAAACTGTAATTCACAGTCAGGAATATCGTTTATATTTTGATAATTATAAATGGGTAGTGCGTATTGAAGTTTAATATCATCAATTTTGTTGTTGATTTCCTGTACATACATAATGTCTGACAGTAAAGAATTATTATGTTTCAAAAGGCCTGGTTTATGAGGAAAGTTACTAAAGGTTAAGTTTAAAGTAATTATCGAGTGATCCGATTGTAAACATGGTTCAATTCCAGTGGTTTTAAAGTATTGCAAGAAATCTGAAGTGATTTAAAATAGATCCAGCCTAGCCTGTTGTATCGGGTTTTATATTTACCAGGTAACAATAATTGTATAAATAAAGTTTAAAAAATAAATTATACATTTAGATGGGATAATAATATGAAAAAAATGTAATTGCCAGTAGCAAAGAGTTTCCTCTACATGGTAAAACACGACAAATTGAGAACGCTTCCCGCGAAATCAAAAGGAAGCATTATCAAAAATGTACAATAGGAGAAATAATACTTTCATATAATTGAACAAGCATTTTAAAAAAGTAAATATGTTATAAAGGTAGATCATACCCTTTAATTCCTACTTATGTACTCTTCTTCAATGAAGAAGAATATCTTGGGGAGAAAAAGTGTTATTTTAATCTTTGTACCTTGGTTTCAGTTTTATTAAACTTGAAAGTGGATACAACAAGGTACATGTAAGGAAAACTCACTAAGAATAATATATTGTAATTATTCATAAGTAATCATCAGGTGTAAAATATTCTCAAAATTATTGAAAAACAGAAACTAAACTAAAGAAGCTAGCTACAAGGCGATTCAGTCTAAACAAAGACCCGGAAAAACTGCAATAGAGTAAACGTATATGCTCTAAATGTTTAAAAAGTAATATATTCTTCTTCGTACATGTGTGTTGTGTGTGTGTGTGTGTGTGTGTGTGTGTGTGTGTGTGTGTGTGTGTGTGTGTGTGTGTGTGTGTGTGTGTGTGTGTGTGTGTGTGTGTGTGTGTGTGTGTGTGTGTGTGTGTGTGTGTGTGTGTGTGTGTGTGTGTGTGTGTGTGTGTGTGTGTGTGTGTGTGTGCGTGCGTGTGTGTGTGTGTGTGTGCGGGTGTGTGTGTGTGTGCGTGCGTGCGTGTTTGCGTGCGTGTATGTGTGTGTGTGTGTGTGTGCGCGCGCGTGCTTGCGTGCGTGTGTGTGTGTTCGCACGCGTGCGTGCATCTGTGCACGTGCGTTGGTGTGTGAGTGCGCGTGCGTATGTGTATAGTGTGTGCTTGTAAAATGTTAACAGCTTATGTGTTTCGAGTCGTTAGTACTCGATTTACACTGTAACCAAAAAAAGGGGGCTGTTTCATATAACAATAACAACAACAAGAACAACAACACCATGGTACCTGTCGACTTAACGAAGCTACAATACTACTCGGTCCATATTAATATGCATACATAAACAAACGACTAATGTTTTACAAATATAATATTGTACAATGGCATATTATGGGTAATTGTTGTATCACGCTATATTCCCCATTAGTATATCTAGGCCTCTAAATGAGCAAATATAAAATTATATATTACTACTACTTGCATGTGTGCGTGTGGATGTGTGTGCAAGTGTGTGTGTGCGCACGCGCGCAAGCGTGTGTGTGCGTTTGTACATGCGTGCGTACGTTGCGTGTGTGAACTTACACCGTATGAGATTGTGTCTTATAACAATAGACATAGATTAAGATGGATTATATAAGTATGATATGCTTAAAAAAAGTACGTATCTTTATCGAATTAGAGAGAAAAAAGTACTTAAGTTAGGAAATGACAAACAATAAAAAACCAAGAGAACAACAGGATAAAAAAACACACAACACAGATATTGGGGTGGTCTAGTTACAATGTCATGATTAAACTGGTTTGCACAGGTATTAGAAATACGTGAATATAGACTGTTAATGATATGATATGACAAAAAAAACACCGTCAGTTCTAGCCCTATGTTACCGGCGTCGATTTGTGCTAGCTGAAGCCCTGCTGGCGTACGATAGTGAAGCTACCGCCTTCGGCTATGGTTTCTGAATAATTTAATTGATTTTTTTAAAGAAATTAATTTGGGATTGCTAAATCTTGTATGGTACTGTGTCGTAATATGCTGTTTTTTTTTTCATAAGAGCATCCATCAAGACCGGATTTCATGAAGCGACAGAAAAGCGAAATTCCTGCAGTACCAGTAAATATTTAATATGCGGTCTGACATAAAGGTCACGTCAGTGTTACCATGCTTTAAACACTTTACTAATTAATTGTACAGCATGCAGTCTTTGAAATAAACACTTGCTCACTAGAATGTGGCAAGTAAATAATTATATTGTCAGGTACATACCGTTATTTTAAATGTTGCTTACATATGACTGAGTCAAAAAAATAGAAAATTGATCCAAATGCAGAGTATATTTAACGTATATTTGACAAAGATTGCATGATATATACCTATCATACTTCACTAGCACAATCATATATTATAGATTTGGCATTAGTAATTTTTGTTTAGAGAACATTGTTTGAATTTATATGAAATTTCCAATTTATTTCCGTACAACTTTTCATAGATAAATTATATTCTCATTATCCCATAAGGTATTCATAGTATAATGTTAAATGCATTTTTAACATTCTAGTACTAAAGTATAGTCCATTTTAAGCAGAGTAACAATTCACAAAACATCTAAACATGTTCTGTTAACACTACAAACGTGTTTACAATTTGGATTGAAAAAAGCGCTTCTTTCACTGAACATACCAATTAAGTTAAGCTGTGTGTATTCATTTATCTACAAAAAAAGGAAAAGAAAGATACATCACAATTCAGTAATTTAAGTTCTAATTTTAAGTTTTTCATCAATATATATTCAATATGTTCAGTAAAATATTTAAGTAATAATATGAGATACTCATATTTGTATATTAAATATCATGTAATTATTTCATAGGCATTGGATTATTAATAGAACGGAACAAATAATACAATACATGTATATAATTATACTATATTCTTTTTATATAATCTTCTAAATTTATTTAACATTCAAGCCAACAAGTTGTGTCCATTAAAACATCATTAACATGTATGTCATTGTGAAACAAAAACAATACACTGTTCATTTCAGGTTCCTGAATACCCGTCATGGTATAATGGGAAATACTCAGGTGATCAGGCGATCTACACCTACAAGTTAATAGACAATTAGAAAGAAATTATTTAGAAACTGATACAGTTTTAGCTTGTAAAATAACATGTTAAATGCAATTGTTAACATTGGGTACTATATGCACAAATATCCTTCAATACATGTGTGGAAGTACGATAGTGTGTTTATTGTCAAAAACTGACGGACAAGAAGTTCTAGTTCCGATTTTTTTAAATATCAATATCTTGCTTATTTGGAAACATTTTTTAATCAAATAAAGAGTTTTAATTTTGTTCAAGTGTGTTTTTTTTAGAGAATATGTATAAGTATCCCAGATTTTTTAAAACTTTATAAAATGAGTTGTCCTGGCTAACTTCTCCAGCAAATGTCTTTCTCTCGTTCGAACAACTTTGCCTCATAATTCTTTGGTGCCACTTTCCAAATTCAAAATTTACATGTGAATATTTAGATCAAATCCAAATTGTTATTGTTATTTAGTCACGAAATAACCACATATTACAACAAAGAAGCAATTATTTTGCACCTCGTGTTTTAGTTGATAGTTTGAACATCGAACGTGAATTGTGTGTGGTGTTAGGCTACGTTGTATACAAATGTAGTTCCTTGTTTATAACAACTAAATGTTATATTAATGTTATAAAACTTTTAGATTTGCAATTCAATATGAATAAAATTGTTATTAGTAACGCACGACTCTTTGTCACAGAATGATATTCTGATTTTTTTTTAAAATGACAATTTGATCAGCGGTTATTTTTGGAACGCGGAGTAATACACTGACCTTGGTTACAATACAGTCATTATCAAAGTACGCAAAACACTCATGAAAACTAATTTTGTTAAAATAAAAAGGTTTACTGAATAAAAAAAGTGGGATAAATAGAATAATAGGTTAGCGTTGATTATAGATCAGGTTTATCATGCTCGGCACGAAAACGAAAAAGCACTCGCCAAGGCTCGTGCTTTTTGTTTTCTAAGCCTCGCTTAGAATTTAAAAAATTCAGACCAAGTTTCAGAACACTTTGGTAAACAAGAGGGACATGGGCCCTAAGGCGCTCACCTGAGACCCTAAGGAATTAAACTATTCTGAGAAGGTGGAGTTCAAAATAATAAAAGTACTTCATACAGACGGGTGTACATACTTAACTTGCGCTTTATAGTTCGATTATTTAGTGTAAAATCTTCAAAAGAGGACGAGTGCTGAGAGGTAGTACAGACTTAAGTGTGCTCTATTATTAAAATACGTTTTCACTTTTTTTCCATTCAAAGTTATTAAGAACAATGATACTATGATTTTCAAGTAATACTGCATTTCACATATCATACATGACGAACGTCTGTATATAAAATTAATTAGAATAATGGTATTTCTGACTTTCACATAATACTGTATTTCACATATCATCCATGTAGGCCTACATGACTTTAGTATATCAATCTGTATTCATGATTTAAAATGAAATTTCATACTTCATTTAGTTTTTGTTAATTATTCACATTTGTAAGTGTTGTTTGTAAACAATTCCTCTACGCTTCTACTCTTTATTTACAACCGATGCAAAACTAAAATGCATTTTAATTGTGAAATTTATTCTCAAATACAAGCTGCATTTAATATCATAAGTATCGCAAATAGTTGGTTTTAAGTACATTTTCTCTATCTCTTTAATTCTTGAACAAAGTATATCTGATATGATATGTGTACATATAGACACAATAGTTTTTTGTCAATAAGTGTTCAACAGTAAAGTTGGAGAATATTTCAATCTATTTTTTATTGATCAATATAATTGAATTTTGATAACAGTTGTTGCCTAAGCTGTAAAGGATATTTTTACGTACATATCTTTACTTTTTCTTCTTGATATTCATAATATACACTGGGACTATGTGATAGTTATAAGTTAAATAATAGCCATATTGAGTAAGTTCAATCAGGCATCACTGTACTTAGAGCTAAGAAATATGAAATATCACGCCCATTAAATTTATATATATTGTATAAACCTTTCTTGGAAATATATAAGTACATAATTTTGCTATTTCAAGAGCTTGCTTCAATGTTGTAATCTGTTCTTTTTATGCAGTCAGCATGCTGATTTTTATACGAAAATAAATGCCAGACAGATTTATTTATGTGTTTATCTCTATAATGATACCACTGTATAGCAATTGCTGTTCCATGCTGTTCACTGCAAAGGGCTGTAAACAATAGGTAAGCCATCAAGGAACTGTCAGAGATAATGAGGTACCTGCTGTGGCTAATGGTTATTTCATTGGTCTGCGGTCATTAAAATACATGCAACAAAATGTGTGAAAAGTGGCCAGCACAGGAATTTGGGGCCTGACTAAACTGTTATATACAGTTGTTTCCCCCCTAAGTAATTTTCTGTAAAATCAATACTGTATTACTACTTAAAATTTTGAGATTATTAATAAAGGGTTTTCAGATGGCAAAAATACGTTTGTTGCACTTCATCCCCAACCAATCATCAACATAATAATCCTTTGTTAATATGGCCATGTTTTTCAAATGTTCACGACTATTTTCAAACTCGTCCGAGGTATCCACATTACCAATGTTTTGACCAAATTTTATAATGATTAGGCAAAAAATGTGATTTCTAGAGTGTTCACAAGCTTTTTTACTACATGTATATAAATATAAGGAAAAGGACCCCCCCCCCTGGCAGCAAAGTTTATTTACCGATCTGAACCATTTTCAAACTCAACCATCGTATCCAGGAAACAAATGTTCTGATAAAATTTCATGAAGATTGGACCAAAAATGTGACTTCTAGAGTGTCAAATGTTTTCACTATATACATATAGAAAAAACTGCCCCGCCCCCTGGCGGCCATGTTTTTTCACCGATCTGGACCATTTTCGAACTCATCCGAGATATCAATAAAACCAATGTTTTGACCAAGTTTCATGACGATTGAGCAAACATTGTGACTTCTAGAGTGTTCACAAGGTTTCTATATAGCCATACAATGAATACTGCCCCGCCCCCTGGTGGCCATGTTTTTCAACGGACCAGAACAATTTTTGAACTCGAGCAATATATCATTAAGACAAACATTTTGGCAAAATTTACATGAAGATTTGGCATCAAATGTGACTTCTACAGTGTTCACAAGGTTTTTCTATTTTTTTACCTTGTGTCCTAGTTTCTGACCCAGCATGACCCAGTTTCGAACTTAGTCGAGGTATCATCAAATGTTCTGACCAAGTTTCATGAAGATCGGACAAGAAATGAGGCCTCTAGACGCACAACAGACGCACGACGGACAAAAGGCGATCCCAAAAGCTCACCATGAGCACGTTGTGCTCAGGTGAGCTAAAAATGTGGTCTTATAAGTAAAAAGCATTTCCTTAAATTTGAGCCCTAGTTTCAAAGTCAACCAATATAGCATGTTTCATAAACATTCAGAAATAAATGTGGCCTCTAAAGTGATCACACATTTTTTCTTTAATTTCACAGTGACCTTGTTTTTGATGCCATGTGACCCAGTTTCTAACTCCATCAAGATCTCACAGTACATATGTCTTGACTAAAGTTTCAAAAAGATGCTGCAATAAATGTTATCTCTTAGAGTTCACAAACTTATTCTTAAATTTTACCCAGTTAACTAGATTTTGACCCCATGTGGCCCAGTTTCAAACTCAACCAAGAGATGATTGCAATACATTCTGGGCAAGTTTCATTAAGATTGGGCATTAAATGAGACCTCTAGAGTTTTGCAAAATTTGACTACATGTATAGCCATATAAGGAAAACTGCATAACCCCCTGGCAGCCATGTTTGTCAACTCATGGAACCATTTAGAACGCAGCCTATTTATCATCCGCCTAAATGTTCTTGGCAAGTTTCATTTTGATTGGGGAGAAAATGCTACTTCTATTGCTCACAATCTGCAAATAAACGATTAATTGAGTTTCTCCACAGAAACACTGCATTTGTCATATTTCATGTATGGAAACAAATGCATTGTACATCAAGTCTAAAACTGTTGTTCTTAATTGCAAAGCCATAATGAGATTAAACATGGTCATTTACATCCCTGATTAAATTTTTTGTCTTCATGAAAAACATAACACACTACACATACAAAAAAACGACAATTTTTTTAATAATCAATGCAACAGATTTATTGAATAAGAATAAATAACAATAAATACATATACAAGAATTTTATGGCATAAATGCAAAATCATATTAAAAGACTCACATATATCAGAATAATGCAACCTTAAAGCATCATTTGGAGGTACAAAATTAATTCCAAAATACAAGTACCTGTACATGTTTCATTTTAATAATGAGTCTGCCCTTTCCACATTTGAACATGTGGTATTAAGAAACCAATTACATTTGCTTTCAAGTTTGATATATATTTAACAATACATATGATATCCCCTTGGATTATGCACTCAAAGTTTATTAATTAGGCTGACATCATTTTGAATTGTTTGGCTTGTTGACGAAATAGAAGCTCATATGTTGATGTTTTTGGCAGAAAAAGGATGGAATAAAGATTAAAATAGTACTAAAATAATGAATAAGTTTTTATCAGTGGTGTTATCAATATTATGTCTGGGCAAGTGTGTTGTTTGTTGCAGTAATAACAAACGCTTTATTGATAGAATGCTTGTTATCAAACCATGGCCATTACATTTTAATTTCTATGCACAGGGACTCCAAACAGGAGGTTATCGCAACAATAACCAACACTTACCCAGATATTATTTATTGCAAAAAAAGCTGTTTCTTTATCAGATGATTCCTATCTTTCATATCACTGGTAGAAAAGGTATCATGTTTACTCAATTATAGGTAATCGTTTCGTTTTTTGACGAAAAAACATTCACAAAAGTCTGAATCTTTACAACGATTTTTACATTGATAAAATTAAACAAAGTTGAAATTTAACAAGTATAGCTTTTTGCTTTATAATAGTCCAATCAGTATTACACATCAAAAGCATTGAATAATTATCTTAAAAATTTGTTTAATCTGTTATAACTTGTTGTCTCGCTAAATAAGGTCATATAAATATATTGGATTGTAACTCACAATTAATTAACAACAAAAAGTAGGTAAGGATATGACGTAAATGAGCAAAATGGATGCTCACTTGATATAAACATTCAAAAAGAATGTTTTAAAAATAGGATTGTACTGAAGCGCTTCAAAGGATAAAGCTTTTATCACTTAAACGGTAATATTTCTTTTATCCCATTTCATTTAAATATTTATAACAAATAGAAATGTGAGACCCTTAATTGCAAAAGCCTGTAAATTATTGATGTTATATGAAAACAAAACATCTAGAAAGACTTCATAACAGAAGGCTTTCAATAAAAACTGAAACGCCCAGGGTCAAGTATGCTAAACAACCAATAAAATCAGTACATTTTAGATAAGCAATAATGGCCATTCTAATCTTAAAAGTTAAAAAGATATACAGAACATCACAGTTTTAAGACAACAGGCCAGTTAATACAACAGTATCAAAACATAAACACTATACATTGTATCTGACTTCCTTCAATTATAAATTACAACCTTGCAACATGTGATTTGAGCTTTATAATCATTGGTTAAAATTCAATTCTGATAAATCTGTAGCTCTAGTTTCATACTTTTAAATCTACTAAATCTTAAGTTATCATTTTGTACCTTTTTTTTACACCAGACATAATTGGTGATTCACTACCAGGCATAAAAATACTTTAATACAACGCATTGCTAAACATTTCACTTCTTTGCAACACTGTCCACTGACGTATCAGCACCAGCATCGACAGTCAATTCTGCAACGAAATCGTCAAAGTCCTTCATCTGGGTTTCAAACTCGCTAAGCTGGCTGGTGATTTTCTCTAGTGTCTCGGGCAGCGTCTGCTCCTCCTCACTTGTACAGAGGGGCGGGGCGTTCTGACACTCCTGGTAGAACTTACCCAAGTCTGTGTTACTATCCGATACTCCAAAGGGAGTTTTCTGAAAAAAGCAGCATCATTCAAATAAGTTTATTGTTTTAAGAACAAACTAAGCTTTGTCACAATATTTAATTTACCTTTTGCAACCCAATCTAGTATTGTGTACAAGTACTTTGTATGGCAAGTTTGTCAAGGAAAAAAAATCACATAGCACCCTGCTCCTTTTTGATCCACTGCCCTCCTGTCTCATTAGATTGGTTAACAAAAAAATAGTAAATTCAGCTGAAATTTAATATATCTTTGCAAACCTTGATATCCAAATTAAAGGACTTAGGTCAAACTCCTTTATTAAAGGACTCAAATTTCCCCAACTTTATAAAAATTTAATATATACAGTCACCAGATGGCATGGCTTTCCACCCTGCCCCTTTTGAGCTGACCCCTGTACCTTTTATGATCCTAGATCCTGCACGAGTTTGTTTTAATTTAGAGACAGTTGTCTATTGTGATCTGATGCAGGGATTGTTCTTATTGAATAATGTTCACAGTCAATAAATGAAAAACAATACCAGTTTAATATGTATAATGAATATTTTTACAAATAAAACATATTGTGTCAAGGTACACAGGTTTTGACATGTAACCGAACATGGCTAAATATTATGATTTACATGTACCAACATATTAAAGCATGCTTTAATATTGCTTCATGAATACAAATACTCATTCAACTTCAGACCAATCCGAAACAAGGATATCAGTAAAACTGATGGATGCTCCCCAATGATGCTTTGTCGATATATGGGTTAATTATGTGGAAAAAAGTGAGACCTTGAGAAAATCTTATATTAGCCTCAGTGACCTTGACCCCAGTGACCTCAAACCTCATCAAAAGGTAGAGGTCCATGCAAGGTACCTAAATGCCAAATATAAAAGAGATTGGTAAAGTATTGAAGGTGGTATGAGAAACTGTAACAAAAGTGTGACGGAAAAATCTATAATTAGCCTTGGTGACCTTGACCCCAGTGACCTCAAACATCATCAAAAGGTAGAGGTCCATGCAAGGTACCTACATGCCAAATATGAAAGAGATCGGTAAAGTATTGAAGGTGCTATGAGAAACTGTAACAAAAGTGTGACGGAAAAATCTATTATTAGCCTTGTTGACCTTGACTCCAGTGACCTCACACGTCATCAAAAGGTAGAGGTCCATGCAAGGTATCTACATGCCAAATATGAAAGAGATCGGTAAAGTATTGAAGGTGCTATGAGAAACTGTAACTTTTTTTTCCGTACAGAAGTGCGGAAGAACAAACTGGCAACTATTTGCTCCCCATATATATATATGGGGAGCATACAAATGAACTGCATATCTTAATTCTGATTTAATTTTTCCAAGATCATCATTTGTATAATGGCTACTTTAAAACCCTTTTTGGCTCTCTGACTATGATATTGGATATGATTTAAAATGATAATTCCTAAGACTGCTGAATGCAACAGATCTTGTCATCAGCCTACCTCACATACTTTATGACCATTTTTCACGGTTCAAGTAACAATTTAGCAAGTTTAAAATCTCTAAACAATTATGTTTGAAAGTTTAATTCCTTTCTTATAGACTCAAAGCAAAATTTCTTCCTATCCCATCTTAGGTACCTACCAATTCCACCATGACAAAGTCATCAGTCGCTGAGTGCTGACTACTTGTGCTTGTTTTTGACTCGCTCAACACTGAATCAACTGTGTCTGCTTTGGAGCTCTCAGTTTTGGAACTTGACGTGCCCTTTGACCCAGAGAGGTTCTTGGGATCAACTTTGTCGACCCGCTCTTTCTTGACTTGTTGCAATAAGGACATGAATGGTACATCTTCAGAAGATTCGCTCTGTTTGTCTATGGCATTTTTTGCGAATGCACCAACTCGATGGGTTGCCGGGAATCCTGACGGCTTTTCTGGAGCACTGAACAGTGAGCTTAGCGTAAGGCTATATTGAGGTAAGATAAAGTTTGGCATTTGACGAAAATACTTTTTTAATGAGCATTGAAGCAGTTTAAAAAAAAATCTAAGCAATATACATGTACACGTAATACTGAAATTTGAAATCGCGTTCTGAAAGTATTCTAAAGTTAACATTGGCTAATCATAAAATTTTCCAAAACTAACTAATTATGTAAAATTCAAGTTAACTCATTTTTATTCTGATAATAAATGATACAAAATAATGTATGTGTTAAAACCTTTGTGTTTTGAAATCTGGAAATCGGTCACCAACTGGTGAGCTCCCAGGCAAGTGGATTTTTATAGGCTGCGACTGGTGATGTGGGACCACATTGTCGGCACCAATAATTCTTGGGCTCTCACATGGACTGGTGGAGAATGTAGTTTTACAGTACTCTTCACTGTGCAGCCCTGATGAGTCCGAGTCAAGAATGCTCTCCCTTAAAAAATGGCAGACATTTTTAATTATTACAGAATTACATATTTGTATTGTATTGGTAAAGCTAGGCTACATGAACATATTATTTCTCACATTATTTGTCAAGGATAACTTGTTCCTATGTCATGACACTGCAAACATGTATATAGGATATGGAGATTTTTTGGTTTATAAATCTGTTCGGTATATGGGATGAAATTATACTTACATAATAAATCATAAATTAACTATGAAACTGATGAAAAAAACATGTATGTATACACCTAATGACCTATCATAAGGTAACGTTACATAAAACCACAGAAAAATTCAACTGTATTTCAATAAAACCAGGAACAGAAACACTCGAACTAATGACACAAAATTTACCTTTTATGTCCAAATGCACATGGTTTTGGTGTTGTTGGTCTCACATGATTACGGATAGGGCTATGGTCTTGTTTGAAATGATCGTGCTTCATTTCGAATGGAATCTCCTTTTGTGTGTTTTGTGGAGAAATTAGCAGTTTTGTTCGATAACACAGATTAATGCTGATTGTTCCGAATGGTGTTGGTACTGATCCTACTTTAGATTTATTAGTGTCCTCACCTAAAAACATATAGTGTGGTTCCCCTAGATAAATTCTATAACAGATCACGTAGTCATTGGAAGCCTGTCGCCGGGAAAGTTTGTAAGCAGGAGTAACACGTGTTACACTCAATAAGGATTTCAGGGCGATTCCCATTCTGTAGTAACCTGCCTGGGAAACTTTAGCCCCAACATCGCACTGGTTTATGTCTAAGGAGATATGCCAGATTTCAAGAACCATTGTGTCTCCCTCACAGGTTTGTAGCGATATCTCGATGCAAACAGTCTGTCCGAGTGTTGATGTCTGATTTGATAACACTTTCTTTGCTTCTTTTTCAACCTCATTGTTGTCAGCTATGGCAATGTTGAACTGCAAACAATTAAAAATGGGGCAAAACCTTTCAATGAATGGATTATATGCACATTTAAGAAGCAATAATATATACGAGTTAAATGTTCCATCTTCTGTTTCTATAATATTATATAAATGCCATCAAATGCATCCATCAAACAGATTAAATTGATCTCAATTGAGAACATAGAAGCAATATGCATGCTATCAGGGACAAGGAGCTAAAGTTATTTGACATCTATTTTTCTTGGAATATTTGAAAAATGTGATAATTGACTAGAAGACTTAGTATACAGCTTAAAGGGATCTTTTCACGTTTTAGTAAATTGACAAAATTGAAAAAAGTTGTTTCAGATTCGCCAAATTTTCGTTTTAGTTATGATATTTGTGAGGAAACAGTAATACTAACATTTAGTTACCATGGTCTAATATAGCCATTATATGAATCTTTTGACGATTTAAAAACCTGAAAATTATAAAGCGTTGCAACCATAACAATTGAATAATTTGGAGAGTTCTGTTGTTGTCGTTTAATTTTGTGAAACTACGAAGATTGCTTATATGAAGTATAAAATACATCACTCATACATACTTGGCAGGATGGCCGAGCGGTCTAATTGGTTTTTACTCCAGGACTCCAGGGGTCACTGGTTCGAGCCCTGCTGCGGGCTACTTTTTTTCCTTTTTTAATTTTATTCTTGATTTTTTACTGGAGGTTTTTAGATCCAATGTTTACATTGTACATTTATCAATATAAAGCATTTAATGACAAACTTCAAAACATGCCAAAATCTGTGAAAAGGCCCCTATAAATTGGTGGGAATAGTGTAAAATTGTGGAGTTACATGACCATCTCAATATTATTATAATTGCAAGAAACCATTAATTCATAGTTAAATTACAGGCATGAAGATCACAATACAACAAAATACCAAACTGTGTTTTTGGTAACCATAAGTATGATAGTCCTATGCTATGCAAGTCAGCAATCAGTCAAATGCAATTCAGTAACCAGAAGTTTTGAAATAAATGTAGTTGGGATATGAAAATTATAGATGTTTAAACTTTAATATATGATATTTCATTTTTTGGACAAGTGGGTTAACAGTTAAAAAGTAAAGACAATGCAGATGTATCACTAAAGAATTTTCAACAAGTGTTAAAGGAATAAATTTGCAATTATTGCATTTTCCAGTAACCTTGTATCGAGCTGTTGAAGACACAAGTAACAGAATTTCTTAATCAAATCAAACAATTCAACATCGTGAGAATGTGAAAGTATTTTTGGAAAATAAATTAAGTAAATGAAAGTGTTGTGGGTACACTAGCTCAGTCATCTGCTTTACTTTGAAATCTATGTGAAAATTAAAAGAAGAGGACCAATAAAATGTATTGAAGATGGATATATTACTTTATTAGGATTATTTTAGTTGAAGCAAGATTTTAAGATGCAATTGATTTTACCTTTTTTCCCCATTTTGGATGTGTTTTCATATATGTTCAAGTGTAGAAATGTAAGTAAAACAAAATACGCTGAGCGCATGCGTGTATGGTCATCATGCATACATGCCAGACGTCCCGATCTTGGCGGGACAGTCCTGCTTTTGGGGGTGTTTGTCCTGGTGTTCTGACGTGACACAAGGTCCCAACATTCGTGAAAACAACATACGTTCTATAAGATCACACTAAAATGCGCTATTCAAGCTCCGTCTGGCTTAAATTACCATCGCTTATCCCTTTATTGCCCCTATTAAGGTAGCGCACCTCTAATGGGCACATATCCAAATATAATCTAAGTAATTATTTTCTTAATCAGCATCATTTCACTGAACTACATGCAAATTTGTAGGTAGGCTTTCCATGCTTTTAAAAAAAATATACCGATTTTTTCAAAACCACCCCCACGCTCGGCTTTTGTCCAGTTTATTTTCACCCCTGGGGTATATAAAAGTACCATAATTCATTCAAATTTCCAAATATGGGCATGCAGTTGGTGTGTACAGATGCTGTAAAGGTGTTTAAAGTTTAAACAAGATGAAATAAGTATTCTTTTACAGACATTTATTTTTTACAAATTTTTATCTATGGAAGAGCGCCATGAAATGTAAGTGATTTCAAGCAAGTAAAAATTGGGTCGGTTAAAAACAAAGTGTCATAAAATTCAAAATAGTATCATTTAAATCATATTTTAAACTTAGTTTTTATAGAAACACTATATACAGCAAAAATACCAAGAAATAGACAGATTTACCGTTTACTTTTTGAAATAAAAATAAAAATGCAACATGCATGGTTCGTATTTTCAACAGTAAATCACCCAATTTCGCCATAACGATGTTTTAATTTTAATAATTGAAGAATGTGCATAAAAATTGCAACATATTTAACAATAAATATAGCTTAATGCCATATTAAATCAAATTACGTTAGAAAATAAATAAAACGCGTCGCAAAAAAGTATACGTCGTCGGCAGGATTCGAACCTGCGCGGGAATATCCCAAAAGATTTCTAGTCTATCGCCTTAACCACTAGGCTACGGCACCTAATAGTAGGCTCTTCAACCTTCGAAGAAATCGCGCGAAATCATTAGAGGTGCGCTACCTTAACAAACCTTATCTACTAGTTGAGTGATCAAGTGTTGTTTTTGACACCTTATCAGGGATTTATCAGCAAAGTACTGATTTGATCGGGCATTCACACCATGGTGTTTTTAATGATAGGGGTCGCTAATTGCTAGTGAAAGATGCATCGAACGTAGTGAATTAAAAGCAGACTGCTTTTGTATTTCATGGCCAAAATCATGTCCAAAGATACTATTACACGGTATTCTGTGTATTATACCACCAGAGGCAAAAAAACCTGTCAAAACACCAGTTTTGTATATTGCACAAATTGAGCGCTAACCAATACATATTGATGTTTCACATAAATTTACTTTCGTTTTTGACTGATTTTCAGAAAATAATTTATACATATTGCATCAATCTAAATTTAGAGTTAATTGATGATTGGTTGAATAAAAACAGTGCTTGATGCGCGCACATCGCGTTGAACGACTAAGCATGCATCTGTCCCAAATTGAACTCAAGTAGAGGCATGCCCCAATTTCACGTTATGGGTTCATCCACATAGTGCACATGACTGTTTACTTCCGGAAAATAGAGAATGTCTGTATTCATGAATCTCTTACACACATTTATTGTCAATATTTGCCAGAAATAATGAGGTTTTGTAAGTAATAAACGGATTAATGACTACAGTAAAGGTGGCATGATTGATCGTTTTTGGTGTCCTGCTTTTTGGTCAAATGTCCCGACATTTTTTAATGGAATGTCCCGATTTGGACCTGAACATTTCTGGCATGTATGCATCATGAGAGCCTTGTTTTTATTGTAAACAAAATTATCATCACCAGAAGATGCTGAATATGAGGGAAGTGTAATATATCTTAGTTGCAATAATACAACTCCCAGCTATATTGACCCTCCGGGTCTGAGCAGTACGTATGTACTCATAAAAGCTCAGAGCATTCAAGAAGAACTATAATATATCTTACCCAGTCAGATCCAGAAGAAACATGCTTAGAACGGCTCTTAATCTTTTCTCCAAGTCGAGACTGGACAATAATCTGCACACATTTGTAAATAAAAAACTTTGTAAACTTGTCAAAGTCTTTCTTGTTCTGGGCACTGCTTCCAGCAGACATCTTGTTTATCTAAGACTGTCATTCACTCATTGTTAAAAGTAGGTCAATTCTGTTTACATAGCAATACCGTTCGTGCTTGAAGTCATGTAATAGCAGGTAGAAACCAAGTTTCAAATATAAAAAAATCAATAACAAAAAATGTGCGCATTACAGTGTCAAACGGTTTAAATGTATAAAATAACAGCCGATGAAATTATTCAACACAAAAGTCGTGTTTCCACCGGAAATGCGTTTGTGGAGTATGGGTAAAACTAATGTCATAAAAATCACACAGTACCGTACAACGTCCTAAGCGTAATTTCCTCGTGCTCAGCGCGGTAGTGTGCATTATAATGAAAAGGAAAATATATTACATGACGGGACCTTTTTAAGAAGGTAAATACTTGAAATATCACCCAGTTCACTTTTTGTCAATCCGGATCATATAATAACATAATAAAGTCCTACATACAGGCAAATAAGACAATCTGCTATTTCTTGCTATGGAGGATGGATGTGTCAATGGCATGAACAGAATAAAATATGTAATGATAGAGTGGTTAAAAAGATAAGTATAATTCTGGATGAATTGTAACAGTTAGTTTTAGATCAAGTTGATATTTCTGAGGAAGGTTATTTAACCCTTATTAAAAGTAGGATCATGTTACGCTTTCTTGGATGTCTGAATTATTAACAGGGGTTGGAAAATCTCACGTAAAATAACTTGTATGTTTTTCAAAAAGCTATTGGCAGCTTGGCTGTTTAGCAATATTATAGCATATTATCAGGGCCGGATTAAGCTGTTTAGGGGCCCAAGGCTACACATTGTTTTGGGGGCCCCCTTCCCTCGATCTGGTCCTCTTCTGTATATTGAAAATCATACTTCATACTCTTAACTACAAAGATCAGAAAAATTGCATTTATACACAGTTAAGAGTTGCACTTTAAATATATAGCAAAACAAGTAAAACAATGTATAACTATTTTATTACCTTAACTTAACACACATGTTACATGTAACACATTCCAGGCTATAAGTCTCTTCTACAACACTTCAGCTTCAGCCATAGTCATCGATCAGCTGTGTAAAGACTAGTTCTCGGAGGACTTGACATTCAATAGAAAGTAGCCCCAATGCTGTTAACCTTTCTTTACTCATGGTGTTCCTCAGTTCGTTTTTCACGCGTGATAACGTTGAAAATGACCGCTCACCTTGACAGTTATAAACTGGAATAATTATTGTTAAGTATATTCAAACAGTTAATCTCCATCGAACTTCAGCAGTTCAATAATGTGGGTGATGGTTCTGTCTTGGTCCGCTTCTAAGATGGCTTTGAACTAAACAAACTAGATAACAAAAGAAGCCACAATGTCATCTGGATAAGACTCCACTAGATGCGTTGCACTTTTCCGTAGATCATCCAAGGTGAGAGACTCAAACTCTGTCATGAAACCAAACAGTTTGTGAATACAATAATATGCTCTCAACAGCTTGCAAAGTTCAACAGTGAAACAATCAACTATGCTGTAGAATGTGTGAATTCAAAAATTATTTACTCGCATGCAGTTAGTGTTGTTCTTCGTCACGAAACACTTTGCGCTGTTTTTTACGCTTATTCGCATCCATCTATTCGTTGATTGCAACAAACGCTTTGGCCTTCTCTTCAATGTCGGAAAATGTGTCCAGATGTTGTCATGACCTAATGGGACAGTTGTATAATAAACAGAGAAACTAATGGTTCTGAATGGATATACAACACAGGAAGAAAATTGATAGCATAGAAAATCTAAGCGAACTAAACGGTTATAATCGGATATACATCAGGAAAGTGGTAAACTCACACAGACAATTTCTACTGCAATCCCGATAAAGTTTTTAAATGGTGTAATAAAGAAAGATCATACATCGGGAAACTGGCCTGTTGTTCACAGGGGGCCCCTTAAAAATAGGGGGCCCTGAAGGCTGCAGCCTTGTTAGCCTAGTGCTTAATCCGGCCCGGCATTTTATGTCAAATCTTCATTTGCCTGTATATTGTGTGGGATAACACATACAATAGTTATACTTACAAATGATTTAACCAATTTCTTGATTGAACTTAAGGATCAATTCAGTTTTGAACAAACAATCGACACATTCACTTTTTGAAATTGAATTAAAAACTTTCCAATATTATATCTGAAAAGTCCATACACAAATCAATCTAGTTTTGTATGGATTTTTATGAATATTTTTAGAATACAAGGACATTAATGTACAACTCACATACATTTAGTCCAAATAATTAGACGTAAGCTACCCCGATGTAAATCGACCTCATATTTATAGGAGTAACATACAATATGGCTTATTGCTGCTGAAATCCTTTCTTAACCAAAGGTAGCCTTGCAAAATTCCTTGATTACTGAAACAGGATTTATTTGGCCACCAGACTTGTAATCAATATATAGCAATAAACTAATAAACAGTGAGAAAAGACTATCCATAACAAGAGGGGCCAACTTTTTAAAATTACATCATTATTAGTTACATCATTATTAATTACATCATTACATTATTATTATTGGTAATCAATTAGACTGAAAGGTCACTTAATTATCAAAGCTTATGAAAGTTGAGCAAAAAAAAATCCAATCACATTCAATTATACCCGAATTTGCACCAATAAAATCTTAGAATGTAAAATGTTCTAATACCATCCATTATTTACTAAGATCAACAAAGGATGCCTAGCATGCAGGTGAAAAGGGTCAATTATATTGATTACAGTTGAAATATTGTCACAGCACTTCACTCACATGCAACTTCTACAAATAATATACCATGTTAAATAATTATTTCCAAAAGTTCATATGCGTAAAAATGAGATTTGTATTCTTAAAACATGACTAAATGGTATCTTTAGCAAGTTGCAAACATTCCTTATTGGAAAACTATAAAGTTCCAGAATATTCTCTCAGTTTATCAGCCATATAAGGTTGGGTATGGCGGAAAATCCAATACAGCAAAGGCCAGTATGAGTCATGCTGCAATTTCATGACAAGTCTATTGCCTGCAAATTGTCTGGAAGTAGGAATTATTTCATGTGCCTATGGTATGTACATCTTATATTTTGTATTTATTTATTACTAATTTATTTATATTTTCTTATAATATTGCATATAAATAAAAATAAAAACCGGTGCATCAGAAGCTGTCACTGTTATTGGAGCCTCTGATTTTTTACATAAATTAAAACTATATTAACCTCCTTTTACTACATGTTTTGTATATGCTTCTAAGACAATTACAATGGAATTCCATTGAAAACTCGCAATATACTATAATTGCATGCCCATATTGTATCATCCGTGTATATGTCTCTTTCTACATGTGTCATAATGCACTGCATTGTCCACGTATATTTGATTGATATATTAACATAAAAAGTTTATACATTGAAAAAAAATAGTTATATTTTGTCTCATTTTTCAAAAGGTTTTCAACAAAGTTCTAGCATTGACCACTCTTAATTAAACTTTAAATGTAACAAACCTGTATAGAGAACTTTCTTGCCCTTGTATTCTGGGCATGTCAGGTCGAGATCAATGTCACTGTTGTGTCACTGTTGCTTAAAGTAGAAAAAGGTTCTGCTCAATAACTTGAGGTTGGATGGAGATGTGCTGGCATTTTGTATAAAGGTACTTTACATGAAGGCCATTGGGCCCAGTTCAAGGTCAGTGTTACTTAAATAAGAAAAAAAACAGCAGACAGGTTGTTACTGGTCAATTAATTTAGTTTGCAGTGACCAATCTTAATGAAATTTATAGGATATGGCATTGAGATTCATGGAGACCTACCATGAGCTTGTATATGAGGTGTGCTGGGTCAAGGTAACAGTTCCTAAAAAATATAAAATAGGTTTTTGGTGAAACACTTCAGTAAGGACAGAGGTATTGCATTAAAACCTTTTATGCTGGTTGATCATGATATCACTGTTACTTAATAAATAGAGAAAAAAAACATCTCCATTACAACTTGAATATGGATGTAGTTATTGTTCTGACAATTTTGAGTAGGTAACTTTGGTATACCTAGCTTGTGATTACTGTCACTCTTCTTAACTCTGTCCAACAATTTGGTTTTTAGTGTGAGCGTTAGCTCACACTATTGTTACAGACCATAATTGCAAATCAGTATGTGCTTTGAAGCCTTAGGTATGGTATGGAAAGGCAACCACTGCCAGTTGCAGCAGACAACAAATGCTATATAGAGCGTCTGCTAGGAAAGATAACCACCACATTTGCCTGTTTATAGTTCACCACTGGTACACTGCAGAGAGTTTATATAACTAATAGTGTTTAACAGCTTGTAAGACGAGATTGGCCAGTCTAGTGTTTATCATTGAAATCTGTACATATTGGCTGCTTTCAGGTAAAACGGGGCTTAATGCATGTCAAATAAGATTAGCCTGTGCATACTGATTAGCCTGTGCAATGCGCACAAGCTAATCAAGGACAACATTTTACAACAGCGAACACCTACAGTGCCTTCAGCGCTTTGATTAAATATAATTGTTTTCACTGAATAGCTGGTTCGTGTGTTTGAGCAATAACATACAAACCCAGGTAAATGTGATTGCACAAGTATTTAAATTAATTATTCAAACAATTTTTATGCCCCCTTTCAAAGAAAAGGGGGTATATAGTTTTCGCACTGTCCGTCTGTAAGTCTGTCTGTAAGTCTGTCTGTCAGTCTGTCACACTTTTCGTGTCCGCTCTCTTATTTAAATAGTTTTTATCCGATCTTTACGAAACTTGGTCAGAAAATGTATCTAGACTATATCTAGGTCAAGTTCAAATATGGGTCATGCCGGGTCAAAAACTAGGTCACGGGGTCAGAAAAACAAATCCAAGGGAAGTAATAAGCTTTAAATGGAAATAATTATCTGACCTGCCAAATTATATATTTTTGTTAAATAAATCACAGGGGCGCAGTAGGCGGCATTGTGTTTCTGACAAACACATCGTGGTAAAAGGTCAAGGTCATCCTTCAAGGTCTAAGGTCAAAAATACAAATCCAAGGGAAGTAATAAGCTTTAAAGGGAGATAATTATTCAATATTGAACATAGCAACTTGATATTTGGCATGCATGTGTATCTCATGGAGCTGCACATTTTGAGTGGTGAATCTACAGTCACAGTAGTGGCTTTTAATTATTTGCTACTAAAAATAGAGATTTGTTAGAGACAATTATTTTCAAGGGAAGTAATTTATATTATTATAAATCTCAGATTATATATTTCCTCACTAAGAATTTAAGTTCTTTTCAAAGTTACTGTACAGATTTTTCATTTTGATTATTTATAACTCAAATGATTGATTTGTCAAAGGTTTTTAACCAGGTTTTCCGAAGGAAAAAACTGGTTATTAGATTGGCGAATGCGGGCGGGCTGGCTGGCTGGCGGGCTGGCTGGCTGGCTGGCGGGCTGGCGGAATAAGCTTGTCCGGGCCATAACTATGTCGTTCATTGTCAGATTTTAAAATCATTTGGCACATTTGTTCACCATCATTTAACGGTGTGTCGCGCGAAATAATTACGTCGATATCTCCAAGGTCAAGGTCACACTTTGAGTTCAAAGGTCAAAAATGGCCATAAATGAGCTTGTCCGAGCCATAACTATGTCGTTCATCGTCAGATTTTAAAATCATTTGGCACATTTGTTCACCATCATTGGACGGTGTGTTGCGCGAAATAATTACGTCGATATCTCCAAGGTCAAGGTCACACTTTGAGTTCAAAGGTCAAAAATGGCCATAAATGAGCTTGTCCTGGCCATAACTATGTCATTCATTGTGAGATTTTAAAATCATTTGGCACATTTGTTCACCATCATGGGACGGTGTGTCCCACGAAAGAATCACGTCAATATCTCCAATGTCAAGGTCGCCACGACTAAAAATAGATTTAAAAAAAAAAAAAACTTACAAAGGGGGTTAATTTTTTTTGGTCATTTCAAAAGTTCAGTTTGAGTTTTCTCCCTTTATCAGATTTTTTTTTCACAATGAAAACCTGGTTTTGTGACAATTTTGTCCCTTGTTTTAAAATGATATAATTATCATTTCTTTCCTGTACTAATTTGTGAATGGTAGGGTTCATTACATACCCGTGGACTTATGTCCATAGATACACGATGAACTCTGGCTATGATCTCTTTGATTAACCACAGGCCTTGGTTGTCAGTGATGTCTGACTTAGTCATTTTTGACTGTCTACAGACCCCCCCCCCATGGTTGGATTGGACAAAATCCAAGGGAAGTAATAAGCTTTAAAGGGAGATGATTTCTATACCTGCCAAATTATAAATAGAAATTTTATTTCAAAGCGGCCCAGTAGGTCGCATTGTGTTTCTGACGAACACATCTCTTGTTGAAATTTGTTATTTCTTACTATCGTTTTAAACATGCTTTTTATTGATAATATATAAAGCATGTAGTTCTATATAGTGCTACAATTTCTGGTCAGAATTCTTAACTCCAAATAGATGTTTTGAAATTTACAGTTTTTTGGAAGATGCAGGGCATCCATAACTATTATTATAAGAATGATCAAAAGTACATGTATGACAAAACTATTATTTTCATGAGGCCTCTTAAAAACTTTGTTTTAGTGAGGAACCAGCTGTCCAAAGTTTAAGACATTGCAAAAAAAATATTAATGATAACTGACTTTTTCTTGAATAAATGATGCCATGTAATCCGATCTTTTTGTTCTTTCAATAAATTTTTCTTTGCATTCTTTTTATATCCCAATAATGGCATCACAAGGCTTTGCATGTGCATTATTCAGGTCAGAGTGTGCTGTCACTGCATTTGTCTGACCTTTTACTAAAGTTGATAATTCATGTCAGATTGTGCTGTGAATGATACACTATGATATGGTTATTATCAGTTTCAAAAATGTGTGATGGTGTTCACAGGTGGTTAGCGTGTGGCTATGATATTAATTAGTGAAAACATCATTTTGAATGATAAATAATCATATTTTAAGGAAAAATCAACTTTTCTGGAAAAAAAATTTCACTATCAAATATATATGTATCGCGTCGTGAGAAAACCTGCATTATTGACAAAAAAATCAATTTTTTATATCAAATGAAAAATCTTTTTCTTGTGATTAAAATGATGTATAACACTCTTTATTTCAATTTTTAAGTCTGTGATAACTGTTGATTTGTATACCATGGTAACGTCGTAAATAACGTCAACATCATGACGTCTAGATTTTGTAACCGGGCTCTTCATATAATAACGTTGTTTAGGAATAGACAGTCTGTTAACAATGACTATTTTTACTTTGTAGCGGAGAAACCACTTAATTTCATTTATATGAAAGGGCAACATTTTAAATAACGAGAAACACAAGTTTCTAACATAATTACCTCAAGCAAATTTATTATCTTTTTTTTTCTTACGTGTCCATATTTTCATTTTTATTTTTATTCTTCCCATTTACAGAAAAACATACAATTTACGTCGCACATCAGTGTTTAAAATATATCAGTCTGAGTTTCAAATAATCACAGTCCGCTTTGATTCAGGGATGTACTTAATCACGGACTTATGGTCAGGTACCTTCGCCTGCTCTCAGATAGTCCGGCTGGTGAAAGAACGGACGGTCGCTCATTGTGCGCAAAGTCGACCGCATTGTTGTTAATCAGTTTTACACTGATCTCTTCGGTATCCCGTCGCTCTCGAAAGAAAACGATCCCAGGCGCATCACTATCAAACCGGAAGTACTGAAATTTCCTGCAACTAAGATGTGCAATTTGTCGTGTATAAACATTGTTACATTTGTTTTCATGGACAGTTTGCGTGTCATAATTAATTTGTATCATTACAGATTAAACAATCTAATTTAATCATTGAAAATATGGCCAACGTATCCCGATATTCAGACAAAAATATATCTTAACTATAGTTATTGTTTTAAATACATCTCTAAATAAATACCGAATGCCTTGAACTGCTTTTAAGCGGGGTTCAATAAAGAATTTCCAGTCACTCCATGGCCAGAGCGGATAAGTTATGGCAGTGTTGGTAACTGAAGACTGCTCGACAACATCTGCCATCTCTGCCAGGGTTTCCACATCAGTCATTCTTGATTGCAGCAAACCCACTGTCTACATGGCTGCGTGCATGACCTGTGCAATAAATCTATGGTTATGAATTCATGTTTAACAATGTGCATATGGTTACTGGTTGACAAACACACAGATGCACGCATTATTGCACAAGGAACACTATGATGATCGGGGCATTATCAATATTTATATTTTTATTAATTTTCAACTAATGTATATCGGCAACATGATAACCATGTTAAGTGTTGTTAGTTTCCCCAGAAAGTGTGAATAGCATGACTGGTTTCAATTGCATGTATGTTGGAAGCAACGTTATATACCTGGTGTCTGCATCAGGTATTCAATGGTCTTGTTTTGGCCCGTCAAAACCCGCCACATAAAGTAACCCAGCACAAACCGGTTTTTGTTCTGGCCTGAAAGTTGAAAACATTCTATATTTGAAACGCTCTTTACATACAAAGGATTTATGAATAAATTTAGTTGCCCAAAATTTCCTTCATACATCGTTGAAACAAAGAAAAGAGGGGTTCAATCCTCATAGTTGTATAACTTTAACTATGTGTATGGTTTCAAGATATTGAGTAAAATACAACATAATTCATGCGTGTATGAAGTCAGTCGGCATGCAGCTGCCTATATGACCTGCGCAGTATCAAATGTGTACATATGACGCAAATGGCATTGCACCAATACATTTACTCATGGATGCAACCCGCTTTATCCTAAAATATAATGCAACATTATGCTCTCCAGCTCATCAGAACGCAGTAACATGATGAAACCATAGGGAAGTGATATTATTAAATAATTTTGCAACTTGTTGACAGTTGACACAGTCGGGAGCATTTAACACCTCGTTTTTCGTGAACAATATATGCAACATTGTGCTCTCCAGCTCATCAGAACGCAGTAACATGATGAAACCATAGGGAAGTGATATTATTAAATAATTTTGCAACTTGTTGACAGTTGACACAGTCGGGAGCATTTAACTTTGAAAACCCACCTGGACAGTTGTCGGCATGAATTGAGAAGGACGATGCCAATGGACAGTGCTGTTTCAGCGCCCAATTAATCATGGCAATGACAGCATTTGGACCCTGTGACTGTTTCCCATCTTCGCCAATCGTCTGCAACTCGTCGTATACAAAATTAATTTGACTGCCACCGCTTACTCGAAATCCGAACAGCATCACCTTCAGCAAAGACAAGAAGTACAGGGGACCCATCTGCCTACTCGTATGCGGAATGCTGACACTCTGAAGTGGAATTTGAAATGCATTTTGTTCACATGGTCTCACTTATTATCATTATATTATTATTATTATATTTTTATAATTATTATTATTATTATTATTATAAACATTAAAATTTAAGCATATTCATCTATGCCTTTCATTAATTAGAATTCCTAATAACATTCACATTCTTATCAATAATATACAGTTTATATTTTAATAGACACCAATTAACAGTTTTAAACACAATTTTCCCTTTCTTGCATCATTTACATGATTGGTCATGTGCGGCAGAATCCAATTTCTGGATTTCAGTAATTGCGTTCGAGATAACTGTTCGTAATGACTCACACATCGCGCACACATCGTCAAGTGGCTTGACGATCTTGATATGTGGAACACAACGTGACCAAATCGTTTGAAAGGCTGTTAGATGCAAATACTTCACACCCTCGTTGATCCATAGTTGCTTGTAGTCATTATGAATTCCCAGTTTCGTTTTATGTGATGGTAAGAACACCACCGGAATATGGTCATTTCCACGTGGAGCTGCTGAATAGAATATCCCAATCGTCTCAGCAGTATTTTTCAAGAAATGCACCACCCGTTGCACATCTTCGAGCTGCATGGCGTGCATAGGCTGCGGACCTTTGTTTCCGTGGACTCTGGGAACAGCTCCGTGTAAAGTCACATGTTTTAACATGTTTGAAAGCACAGTACGTTTTGTATCGTAACACAACATGAATGTCGATTTACACACATTTTTACCATGAATAGCAAACGACCTCTTTTTTCTTCGTCTTTTGTTTCCCCGTTTTGTTGTTTCAGTACAAACGAAATCGTTGCTGAGTATTCCCATAAGAAACTGACCCTTCTCGTCTCTGCTCATTTCTTGCATATTTAACACACTTGATCGGATCTGGTCATAGCTGAAATGCTTTTGACAGTTTTTTTAACAGCCGCAGCCTTTCATAAATTTGTGTTTGTTAGGTAGGTCCGAATCATTTGCCACTGAAGAGAGGTCTTCATCATCGGATACTTCAGCTTGAAGTTCTAGCAGAGCAGCCTGAAGTTGACACATTTCCACTTCCGCGTGATCTTGCTGCTGGTCAACGAGATGATCGTCTGACTCGCTGTCACTGCTGCATGACTGTTGAGATGCAAATGGTGTATTGCACGGAGTCCTTCCAAAATGCTGGTTTTCGATTTCCTTTAAAAAGTAATAATAAAACATATAGAACTAATTACAAATTGTTAAATAGAAACGAAAGTTGTATTATCTATGTATAAGGAATTTAACATTTGACAAAAACATTTTTTTTTAAAGTGTGTCCATCAGGTCTCAATCTTGAAAAAGTCACTGTTATCAAACTCTGCCTCTTAACCGACTGAGCTATTTCCGCTCATAATATAATGAGACTGTAACATTCTTATGTGTACAATTATTACTGTATTAACACAGAGACCGATATTAATAATGACTTCGCAATTTTGACACGAGTCTAATATGAAACATCTTTTCACAACATTTTCAACAAGCAACTTTTACACAGCTGAAATATAAATTCTTACTTTTATATCTTATGCATAAACTTAAATTGACGAAATGCAACTCATAAAAATAATAAACAAAATGACAAAAGGTGGCTCTTCTGTCCTGTTTACAAATACATCAATCGTAGAGGTGATGTTTATTTAATACCAGAGCTATTGAAATATTTACTTTATTAATGTCCCGATATAAGTACGGGCATGTAATATGCAAAACGATCAAATTGAGTACATGAAACTAAAATTACTAGTAATTTAAATTTCTCGAGAAAACCACGTGACATTTAAACAGTGCTTAAAGTCATGCCAAATAATTCAAGTTTATTTACTACAACTGCATGCCAAATTCAAAACCAAATCAGAATATTAAATGTAAAAGGTGCTTACCTCTAATTCCACGTCCATATCGCGAAAAATCACAAAGAATTGCTTATGATTTTACTTTCATGTAAACTTGCTTCGGTAAAAATAGCACGAAATTTACGCGGAAATCTTTGATATCATTTTCTTGATGACTTTGTAAATGTCAATTAGGCAGGTTTTCTCACGACGTGATACATATATAACAAGGTATTCAACTCGAAATCACCCGAAAACGGTGCATCGCTTTGAACAGCCATTACTTCATCAATTTTGCAGCGATTTTAACAATCTCGGTCTTATTCAAGCATAAATGAATTTCCTATCTGGAAATGTACATGTCTTGCAATATTTTTATACGCCCGTTTTAAAAAAAAAGGGACGTATTATAGTTTCACCTTGGCAGCGGGGGGGGGGGGGGGGGGCTGTCCACAGCAGTTTCCGCTCTCTAATTCAAATAGTTTCTATCCGATCTTCATTAAACTTGGTCAGAAGTTGTATCTAGACAATATCTAGGTCAAGTTCGAATATGGGTCATGCCGGGTCAAAAACTAGGTCACAGGGTCACTTAGTGCATTTCAAGCATTTATGCATGGTGTCCCCTCTCTAATTGAAGTAGTTTTCATCTGATCTTCACCAAACTTGGTCAGAAGTTGTATCTGGACATTATTTAGGTCAAGTTCGAATATGGATCATGCCGGGTCAAAAACTATGTCACAGGGTCATTTAAACCATTTCAAGCATTTAGCATGGTGTCCGCTCTCTAATTGAAGTAGTTTTCATCTGATCTTCACCAAATTTGGTCAGAAGTTGTGTCTAGACAATATCTACATGTAGGTCAAGTTCAAATATGGGTCATGCCAGGTTAAAAACTAGGTCACAAGGTCACTTAGTGCATTTCAAGCATTTAGCATGGTGTCCTCTCTCTAATTGAAGTAGTTTTCATCAGATCATCACCAACTTTGGTCTGAAGTTGTGTCTAGATGATATGTAGGTCAAGTTCAAATATGGGTCATGGTAAAGTTATCAAGTTGTCCAAAGCCTTAAAACGGGCGTATCTTGTGACAGTTTGGCACTCTTGTTACAATTAATACTGGGTCAACTTTTAGGAAATAACACGATACACAACTCGCATGACCCACTTGACATTGATCAGACCTAATCTAAGACTGAAATCTTCACGGAGTAAAGTGCATTTTCCCAGCAAAGTTCACTGACCTCGATACCATAATTCAATAAAACGTATGAAAAAACATTTTTACTGTGCTTGCCGTTGCATGATGCATCAAAACCAACTGTCCAGCGCCGTTTGAAACCTTTGTTTACATACATTTCAACTAACTGACATTTTAAACACACAAGTGATTTCATTGGTCCCATGCGAAGGTGTGTCTTTACACCTGAAGATTTCATTCATGAATCCTGTCTGATCGTGTCATTTTAGTAGGTCACGCGAATTGTGTATCGTTTTATTTCTTAAAATTTGACCCAGCATGTGTAGAAATATAAAAAGATATATACATTTCCTGAAAGGAAATTAATTTCTGCGTTGAATAAGACTATGTTCATGAAAATCTATGCAAAATTGATGGAGTAATGGCTGTTCAAAGCAATGCACCCTGTTTTCGGGTGGTTTCGAGTATACCTTGTTATATATATATATATTGATAGTGAATTTTTTTTTCAGAAAAGTTGATTTTTCCTTATTATATGATTATTTATCATTCAAAATGATGTTTTCACTAATTAATATCATAGCCACACGCTAACCATCTGTGGAGGTGTTCATTGCATTCCAATCAGTTGTTGATCAACTTATTCCAGGTTCTGCAGAAAACTTAATCTCTTGTAACTGATACTTTTTAAAATATAGGTGCCTCAGCTGCAATGTGCCTGCACTGAGTTCCAATGTCCATTAAAATGGTCTTTAAGAACTTACTTTGAATTGTGCATGGTATACACGCTGCTATGAAATAAAGTGTCAAAATATTGTTACAATTTCAGATATAAAGTGAAATGACAGTTCTAGAAAATTAGGAGAGTAGGAGAGACAACTGCAAAACATGTAAGTATCACTGACACAAGTGCAGATGTTATTCAGTATCTCATCATAATGTTACCTTTCTTTTATTTTGATTTCAGGGCAACAACACAATTGTCGCTTGGATTATAGAACTATTAAAAAAAAAAAAAAGAAGTACACAATTTAACTTAAACAATTTGTGGATTCTACTTTACAGTAACTGATAATTTACGTTGATAAGTTGAATTTATTAGATTAATTGAAAGAGAATTAGTAAGTTTCTTTCAATTTCTTCCAATAGTATAAGAGAACTCAGATATTGAATAGTCAATATGGTATTAACTGCTTTAAATTCTTTATGGGTCCATCAGAGAAAATAAGAAGAAACTGATGGCAGCTTTGGTCCAAAACCTACACTTATTGTGGCAAACATTTAATATGGCAAGATTGTCAATTTCTTTTTCCACAGCAGCTAAATACACGCAAAGTCTGGCTCTCAGTTTCCTGGCCTAATTAATCCTGAAGACAGACCACTAATTTTAGCTGAAGAAATTTTGTTGGCATAGCTGTCTAACCCAGCTTTGTCCGCGTAGCTGTTTAACATCACTTGACCTTACCTGACCTTTGTAAGTGTCCAATAAAATTCAAATAATTTCCCGCTGCTAGACACGAATGAATACACTTCATTTATTCCATTGGCTGATTTGAGCATACCACCAAAACATTGGAAACATGACCGCGTCTTTGTAACACTGTTTTACTGCGTGTTCAGCATGAAACAATTTTATCTCTAATGAAAAGGCTTGATAGATAGAACAGTTTTACACTGACAACTCTTGAAATCAATACAGTTTGTGCGTGCACCTTTTATTATTATCCCCCGCCATAGGCGGGGGGATATTGTTTTGGCATTGTCCGTCCATCCGTCCGTCCGTATTTCCGTCCGTCCGTCTGGCACTTATGTTTCCGGAGCCATATCTTGGAAGTGCTTTGGCGGATTTAATTGAAACTTTGTATGAGTATATATATGGATAAGAGGATGATGCACTACAAATGGCATTGTACACCATTTGTTAATAATGGAGTTATGGCCCTTTGTATCTTCAAAAAATGCTTTTTTGAGTGTCAAATATAACACTTTTGTGTCCAGAAGCATATTGGCGGAGGATATCAATTCAACGAATTTGCTTGTTTTCAGAGGATTGCCAGCGCCAGAGTGTTTGTACTTAAAGGCTATGTTCTCATATTTAGTAATTACTTCCATATTCATGTCTGTGTACTAGTATATTTAAGTTCATAAAAGTATCCTTTTTTCCATATCCTGATATTCGTTTTGGTCAAACCATTTTAAATTGTTTTCGATATTGAACATTTAACACGTAAAAGTATAAAGTTGTAAACAAGCTGTCATCCCAGCAGTGGAAGTGTGGCCTCACTTTAATGCATTGCATTCCAACCCGCAAGGTATCAGGGTCAGTTCGTGGCCAGTATAATAAGTGTTATATAATATAGACGCTATCGCATGAACTAGGTGAACTGGAATTTTCTTTAGACCAGAAATATGTATCTTAGATACTTTAAGGTTACTTTTGAATCTACAGTCACGGTAGTGGCTTATAATTATTTGCCACTAAAAATAGAGATTTGTTAGAGACAATTATTTTCAAAGGAAGTAATTTATATAATTATAAATCTCAGATTATATATTTCCTTACTAAGAATTTATTTTCTTTTCACAGTTACTGTACAGATTTTGTATTTTGTTTATTTATAACTTAAATGATTGATTAGTCAAAGGTTTTTCTAAATGATATAAATATCATTTCTTTCTTGTACTAATTTGTGATTGGTAGATTTCATTACTTGCCTGTGGACTTATGTGCATAGATACATGATGATTGTGGCTATGATCTCTTTGATAAACCACAGGCCTTGGTAGTCGGTGATGTTTGACCCGGCTGTAGGGTGGCATATAGCAGTTGAACTGTCAGTCCGTCTGTCAGCCGTCCGTCCGAAAACTTTAAAATTGGCCATAACTTTTGCAATATTGAAGATAGCAACTTTACATTTGGCATGCATGTGTATCTCATGAAGCTGCACATTTTGAGTGGTGAAAGGTCAAGGTCATCCTTCAATGTTAAAGGTCAAAAAACAACAAACAAAATCCAAGGGAAGTAATAAGCTTTAAAGAAAGATGATTTCTATACCTGCCAAATGATAAATAGAAATTTTATTTCAAAGCGACGCAGTAGGGGGCATTGTGTTTCTGACGAACACATCTCTTGTTTATTAATTTAACAAGAATTATTCCACCATATTGACTAATGTATTAAGCATTAGCGCGATGATTCTCGATACTGTTAATAATCGAATCAAATAGCAATGCCAGACAAACCACTAAAACAGTTTTGTTCGAAGAACGCGCGTACAAATATTAAAAATATGTACGGATACTTCGTGTGTGGCCGGTTGACTCTTATGTTTTAATTTCACTTCCATTCTTCTTTTGGTTTTCTGTTTTGTATCTATAGGTTTATGACCAGCAATATGTAATAATGTAAAATAAGCAGCAAAAACTCCGCGTAACATCCCGTACTGCGTTAGTTGCAGCTAAGAACTGCAAAGAAAAAGACATTCGCTATCTTTGATCTCATTCACTGAACTCTCTACCTTTCACCAACTCCAACCACAATCAACGCCGTATATCTTTTTTAAAGATATTTCTTGTTACCTTAATAGCTGACCTTTGTTAGTGTCCTATCAATTTGAACTTTTTCCGCTGGTAGGCCTGAAACTTTTTTTAAAATACAAAACGTGCAATCTACAAACACTTTTTGACTTTCTATTTTGGGGAACTATAGGATTGGAAAAAGAATACTACAGTGCCCTTCGCAGCGATGTTAACTGCGTGTTCAGCATGAATTAATTTTATCTCTAATGATAAGGCTTGAGAGATAGAACAGTTTCACACTCAACTCTCGACATCAATACAGTTTGTGTAGCAGTCCCTTTATATTTAGAAGATTATGTCAGCCTCAGAGCGTTTGTATTTAAAGGCTGTGTTCTCATATTTAGAAATTACTACCATATTGCATTCTGTGTTAACTTTCATGTTTACTATGTGAACTAAATGTTTATTTTAATCAGAACGATATTAAATGAAGATATTCAGCAATATTATTAAGGTATGTCAATCAAAGATTCCTTAAGTGTTTTCAACAATTACGTGATACATACCAGTTTTGATTAATTTAATTTGAAACATTCCACCATATAGACCAATTTATTAAGCACTAGCAAGATGATTCACAATACTATTAATTATCAAATCAAATAACAATGTCCCACAAACCACTAAAGAGGTCTGTTCATAGAACATGCCTATAAATATTTCAAATATGTACGGAACATTCGTGTATTGCCGGCTGACCTATATGCTTTCATTTATTTCCATTCTTCTTTTATATTTCTGTTTTGTATTTGTAGATATGTGATAAATAATATCTAATAATGCGAGATAAGCCACAAAATCTGGCGCAACACCATGTAATTGATTTGCCTCTGATGCAGCTAAGAACTGCGCAGAAAAACGGCATTTGCTATCTTTGATACCATAGATATAACTTTTGATTGTTCATAAACACCAACCACAATCAACGCCATATATCTTTTTTAAAGATATTTCTTGGTTCTGTTTAAATAAGTGTTTCTGAAAGTTACAAGGTTTGCATTTGAACTTACCATTTACTGCATTAGCCTCTTTTATAGTACGCACAAAAGGACTTAATAATATGTAATAAAATGGAGGATGCTAGTCCTTCTGGTAATTGTGAAATGGTATTTTCGGCGTAGCTGTCTAAGCCAGCTTTTCACCTTATAACTGACCTTTGTAACTGTCCAATAAAATTCAAATAAAATTTCCCACGGCTAGGTCAGAATGAATACACTTCATTTATCCCATAGGCTGATTTGAGCATACGACCAGAACATTGGAAACATGTCCGCGTCTTTGTAACGCTCTTTTACTGCGTGTTCAGCATGAAACAATTTTATCTCTAATGAAATGGCTTAATAGATAGAACAGTTTCACACTCAATCACGACATCAATACAGTTTGTGCGTGCACCTTTTATTTTCAGAGGATTGCCAGCGTGAGAACGTTTGCATTTAAAGGCTATGTTCTCATATTTCCATATTCTTGTCAACATGTTAACATGCAAAAGTATAAATAGCAGTGGAAGCGAGGCCTCACTTTAATGCATTGCATTTCAAGCCGCGAGGAATCAGGGTCAGTTCGCGGTTAGTGTGTGTGAATGTCAGAGTTTATATACAGGTCATCGCTGCGTCTTCACGACTACCTTATGTGCTGATCAGAGTTCGCGGCCAGTAAAATAATCGTTGTGTAATAAAGACGCTATAGCCTAAACTAGGTGAACTGGTATTTTCTTTAGACCAGAAAGATGTTAAATGAAGATATCCAGCGATATAATTATGGTATGTCAATAATAGATTTTTAATGTGTTTTCAACAATACCATGATGAATATTATTTTTAATTAATTTAACAAGAATTATTCCACTATATTGACTAATGTATTAAGCATGAGCGCGATGATTCTCAATACTGTTAATAATCGAATCAAATAGCAATGCCCGACAAACCACTAAAACAGGTTTGTTCGAAGAACGCGCATATAAATATTTAAAATATGTACGGATACTTGCCGTGTGGGCGGTTGACTCATATGTTTTAATTTCACTTCCATTCTTCTTTTGGTTTTCTGTTTTGTATCTATAGGTTTATGACCAGCAATATGTAATAATGTAAAATAAGCCGCGAAAACTCCGCGTAACATCCCGTACTGGGTGTGATGCAGCTAAGAACTGCACAGAAAAAGACATTCGCTTTCCTTGATCTCATTCATTGAACTCTTTACCTTCCATAAACTCCAACCACAATCAACGCCGTATATCTTTTTAAAAGATATTTCTTGTTTCAAGTAAAAAGAATACTTTTATGGAATCCTATCTTAGACGAAATAATAACGCGTGGAGATAGTCCAAGTCCATTATAGTCCAGAGATAAGTGTCATTTTAGAAAATATATATATATTGATAGCAATTTAAATTGAAAGGATTTAAACTCTCATCTACACATTATAGTTAATACAACAAAAACCCACATGGTGTGTATTCTATACCATTTTAATTATTTTACAAATTGGTTTTTGTATACACATGTACTTTCTATTTATACACTACATCAATCAAATTAGGTTATTGCTAAATGAGGATATGTCTAACTTAATTATACTTGTTGTGGGATAAATATCATCATCGTTTTGTTCACAGTCATTGTGCCATAAAATTGTTTGCACTTTTCAACTATACAAATACACAGTATTTAAGATGTTACATGTATTATGTTATTCACACAAATAAGAAAAGATGGTGTAGGGAAATGTTAGCCTGCTCAATAAGATATGTACCGGTATAAGACTCCTAGCAGTGATATATCCCAACAGTGCAAATTCATGAAATATTTATAGTACAATCTTCTTTCCTAAGAAATGCTCTGTAAGTTGTTATCATCAAGGTCACAGACACTTGTTGGAAAGAAGATTATGCAGATTATGGAACTCATCTTGAGATAGTATCATATTTCAATCTTATGGCAGGCAATGCACATCTGTTACTTCCCATGGTGGAAGTGCTGTAAAATGATACTAACTTGTGGTGAACTTTTTTGCTTGTTCAAAGCTTCGAGTGACCTTGAGAATTTCAACATTATTTGTTTTTGAGTCTTCCTGAAAAATCTAACATCTTGAGAATTGAATGTAAAGCTAAAGCTGCATTGCTATGTGGCTGAGAAGAATGAGCATATGTTTGTGCAATAGTGTATTTTATGCAACATCTGTTTCTTCAAGCAGGTCTGTAAAATCAAAGCACTGAAGGCTGACAGTTGTTTGCTATTGTGTGAATATTCATCATCATCATCATCATCATCATCATCTTCATCATCTTCATCATCTTCATTATCATCATCATATTTGTTAAAAATTAAAATTATTGTTATTATTGTTGTTTCATCATTACCATCATCATCATCATCATGATCATCACCACATTGTCCTACCATCATGATTGTCGTATCATTGTTATTATCATCATCATATGCAGCAGCAACAGAAGCAGCAGCAACAGAAGCAGCAGCACAAGCATCAGCATGATCATGATCAAAATAATTGTCACAATTACCAGTATGAGCAGTATCATTAATTTTGTCACTTGTTCATTATCATTGTTCATTTGAATTTACAATATGTATGCAGTAGTAGTCACTCAAAGATTGTTCTCGAACAGTTCATGAAAGTTTCGCAGAAGCATTGATGACAACTGTTATACAAAATAATGATATTTTGATAATAATTTAAAATTCATATTTTAGTTCATAAGTATCATTGCACTAATTATGGCTAAACTGCATATTTTCAGTTTATAATTCAGATTTGTAAAATTATATATGCACTTAAACATGTACATGTATGCTCAGTATTTAAAACATTACTGTATATTATATCAAATGTAACTTTTTAAATAGTTTTTAGCTCGGCATTTTCAGAGAAAACCCAAGGTATTGTCATAGCCAGCTCGCCGTCCGACGTCCACCGCTTGACGTCTGCCGTCCGCGTCGAGCAAAAACCTTAACATTGGCTCTAAAATCAAAGTGCTTCCACCTACAACTTTGAAACTTCATATGTAGATGCACCTTAATGAGTTCTACACGCCACACCCATTTTGGGGTCACTAGGTCAAAGGTCAAGGTCACTGTGACCTCTAAAAAAAAAAAAAAAAAAAATTCTGACAAGCTTTCATTTATTCAAAACTGCACCCGTAGCTGAGCGTAGCACCCGTTATGAGGTGCTCTTGTTTTTATTATCATGTGTGAACAATATAAATATCTGTTGTACATCTATTTGGTTGTGTATGTTTAAGTTACTCAAGCTGTTAATTTAGCAAGACTAGAATAAACTAAAATTATTTGCCTCATGAATGTAACGCTTTACAATAATATTATTATCTACATTTCTTAATATTTTCTGTACTGGAAAAAATATTATCATATGATATGATAGCGTTCAACAATTTTATGATTGTATTTCATGAAGAACAAGATGATCACAACAGATTTTTTTTAAGGAATCAATTCACAGAGATTTATTTAAAAATATCACCCACTTTGTGACAAGGAAATTGAAACATAATACCATGGGAAAGTGTTACCGGTATTGGATTTGTAAAGTTGCTCTTCTGTTACAGTATTCAATGCAATATAGCACACTGGTGGTAATTACATGTACCATGATGCTACACAAGTAATTTAATTAGATTGGGAAGTACTGTGTATAGCACAATTAAAATCTTTACAAAGGTCAATGCATTGGATTCACATGTTTGTGATACATTTAAGTAATTCATTATTTGTACAGTCATGCCCTGGGACAACTATCTTACTAATAATGAAATAGTAAATAATAAATGAAAGTTCAAAGTGGATAAGCAGTGTTTGCCCATTTAAGTCTGCAGTCAACAGAAGAAAGTACAGTGTAATTTACTTACCAAACAGTCTGGTGACATGCCATATCTGCAAAAGTGTACACTTTTTATCAACTGGATACAAAGTTTGGGTCATACTAAAAGACTTCAGGGAAACTTTAGAATAATTAAGTTAGAGTTGAAAATTGATGTCTTAAAATTTTGAATTTCCTCAGTTTGAAGATTTGTGCACATGTAAATGGCTACCATGGAATTCAGGTAGGTGTACATAATTGCATTCAAGGAATCAGAGGGTTTAATCACATGACAAAAAAGATGGCGACGTGCATGCCGAGAGAAGTATTTTATGCAGTTTTATGCCCTTTATTACTAAATTGTTCAAATTCAACTCATTTTCCAGCCATATCGTCAAGAGAGTGATATTAAATTAGCATTTATATTATATAAATATTCGCTCTATATCTCGGCTTTATTTGCCACAAACTTTTTTAGCAGGTCACAAAATAACAGCTCCCGCTTAGAAATTTTGCAGTGAGTAAAGTCGAAAAAAGAGCGAATATTAACACAAAATAAACACTTATCACTTTCTTGCTGATATGGTTGAAAAGAGAGCCACACTTTCAAACAACTAATACAATTAAAAAGGGTATAAAACGGTAAAAAAGACCCGTCTCTGCATGGATTTTAGTCCCATCTTTTTTGTTAGGTGATTATCCCCTCCGGGAATGTATGTGATGAATCTATAACTGATATAAACTGTCAGTCAACATTTTCGCTATTAAGTATATTTTTATATAGGAGACTATATAGGTCTCTGTCACCCATGTATAATCCGTAATGCTAATAAATATCAGCAGGATAATACATGGCCCTGAAATATATATTTTATTACGAGGAACACATGATATTTGAGGACCTTATAATATTGTGGGATGTCTATTGTCTAATATCTTCACTGATTTATGCATAATGAAACTTAAAATTTCAAATATTATAATCAGAATGGGCTTCTGAATCATGTGACTGACAAATTTTTAAACACTAGGCCACTCCAGTATTTTTGTGATGCATGTTACTGTAATAAAGCCTGCCATGCTCGTGTTATTAGTAATTTTAATGAAGAATAATTCAAAATTATAAATTTGTTTAATTTTAGAAATGCTTTATAATCATTTGTTTTTAATATGCCATTTAAAAACTGCTGTTTCATGACTTTATTTAGCATATTTGTGTTTGGTTGGATTTTAAAGACATTAATACTGAAAAGTCAAAGGGAATATATATTATTATTGAGCTTCATTACGTAATTTTTATAGCATGTAGGTGACTTTAAAAAATATATATATACAACCTTACAAACAATTTTTATTTACATTACAATAAAATTGAACTTTAAAGAGAGACTGTACGATTTTGTCAAATATTTATGAAAGTTATATAAAATGTGTACAAAAAACTTATTATACATATATATTTCAATATAAATTAAAATAAAAGTTAAGAAGAACATGTGTCGAAAAATGCAAAATAAGCCAGATATTTAATTCTGAAATAAAAAAATGTCTGTACAGTCGAATTTGCCAGCATGAATATCATACATGTACGATGTGAATCTAAATTTAGGTTTACAGATCATTTTAATTTCCTGCAACGATATCTATTCATACGACGCACGAACACTTAACTCTGATCCTAATAAAAAGACAAATGCTTGGGTTATTGTAGGAAAATATGTACGAAATATCTTTGTCCTAATCGGCTCGGTGCGCTAATTTGTCTTTGCTGCATTTTATGAAATTTGTCTTCAATGTATAATTTTTCTTGCCTATTTTGTGTCATTTTAACATATTTTTATGCCCCCGGTAGGAGGGCATAAAGTGATCGGTCTGTCCGTCCGTCTGTCTGTCTTTCTGTCACACTTTGCGTTTAGGTTTCGAAAAATGCTCATAACTTCTATGTTCCTTGAGATGGAACCTTCATGTTTGGTACGCATGTGTATATGGACAAGGCCTTTCCATACGCACACTTATTTCTACCCCTGTGACCTTGACGTTGAACTTAGGGTCCGCGTTTAGGTTTAGAAATCTGTGTTTAGGTTTCGAAAAATGCTCATAACTTCTATGTCCCTTGAGATATAACCTTCATATTTGGTATGCATGTGTATATGGACAAGGCTTTTCCATACGCACAAAAATTTGACCCCTGTGGCATTGACGTTGAACTTAGGGTCTGCGTTTAGGTTTCGAAATCTGCGTTTAGGTTTCGAAAAATGCTCATTACTTCTATGTCCCTTGAGATATAACCTTCATATTTGGTATGCATGTGTATATGGACAAGGCCTTTCCATACGCACACAAAATTTTACCCCTGTGACCTTGACTTTGAACTTAGGGTCCGTGTTTAGGTTTCGAAATCTGCGTTTAGGTTTCGAAAAAAGCTCATAACTTATATCTTCTATCAAGCGTTTATAGGGGGCATAAGTCATCCTATGGTGACAGCTCTTGTTATCAATCTAATACAATTTAACACAAATAAAAATCGTGCAGTCTCACTTTAAGTTTGTTTACAGTAGACTCAAGCCACTTATTACTTAAAAGCTGTGTTGTTTTTATGCCGCCGAAGGAGGGCATATAGTGATCGCACTGTCCGTATGTCTGTCTGTCACACTTTGCGTTTAGGTTTCGAAAAATGCTCATGACTTCTATGTCCCTTGAGATACAACCTTCATATTTGGTATGCATGTGTATATGGACAAGGCCTTTCCATAGGCACAAAAATGTTTACCCCTGTGACCTTGACCTTGAACTTAGGGTCCGCGTTTAGGTTTCAAAATCTGCGTTTAGGTTTCGAAAAATGCTCATAACTTCTATGTCCCTTGAGATATAACCTTCATATTTGGTATGCATGTGTATATGGACAAGGCCTTTCCATACGCACAAATATTTTTACCCTTGTGACCTTGACCTTGAACTTAGGGTCCGCGTTTAGATTTCGAAATCTGTGTTTAGGTTTCGAAAAATGCTCATAACTTCTATGTCCCTTGAGATAAACCTTCATATTTGGCATGCATGTGTATATGGACAAGGCCTTTCCATACGCACACAAATTTTGACCCCTGTGACCTTGACCTTGAACTTAGGGTCCGCGTTTAGGTTTCGAAATCTGCGTTTAGGTTTCGAAAAATACTCATTACTTCTATCAAAGCGTTTATAGGGGGCATAAGTCAACCTATGGTGACAGCTCTTGTTTAGGTAAATAAATGGGATACTAAATATATGAAAAACTAAATGTAACCTGTATAATACAATATTATTAATTATGTTTTAAACAAAAACCCCTAATTGACCATCTTTAACTTGCACTTTGAAGAAAACATGAATCAAACTGTGTTGGTTGAGGTTGCAATGTGCAGCCACAGTGCAATAACTGGAAAGTTAGATTAATTTTTAAGTATAGTCACAGACAGACTAATCTGAAACTCAGCAGTGTTTGGTATTGATTTAACCAGGTGAGAGATGAATCATAATTTTTGCCACAGGCATTTCTTTAAAGGCTATTGATTTGAATGTCTCAACAGCTTTAAAGCTGCTACTCTGAAAAACCGGGAAATAATTAAGCAATTTGATTGATCAGAAAAGTTTGTAAGCTTGACATCAAAAATTGGACAAATTGTTGGTATTGGCAAGCTCCTTACATGACAATCTGATTACTTCATCTTATTTGTATGCCCTCAAAAGAAGGTATACCTTTTTCGTTTTCAATAATATGTTTCTTGTAAGGAGCATAATTCAGCAATTTTAAGGGTATTTAAACTATCCTTCATATTTATAATGATAGAATTGGCTTTATAAAGGAAAAATGTTGAAAGGCTATTTCTATCTCTTCAGATATTTTCAGAATTCATATTTGTATAGACTAGAATAAATATAAAGGTCGTCAATTGATAGATGACATTCACAGGAACTGCAGGGTATATGGACCATAAATCTTTCTACGGTATTTTTTGAGTTATTGCCCTTTGCTTATTTTTTGTGCTGGACATAATAACATACTGTGAGTTTATTGTCTTGAGCATAACTTGAAAAGTGTTGAATTTATTAAAACGATATTTCATATATTTTACTAAAAGGCTTTGAGAAGAATTGCACAGTAAAACTACCCTAACTCTTCCTTCAACATTGACTGTTATTGGACTTTGTTTTTTCCTTTAAATAGATTTACTGTACAAGCTAGGTGGATCTGGTTAAGGGGTAAAACACGATATGTTTTATACAACATGTATCATTATAAACAAAGTATAATTGTGTAATTTAGAATATATTTCTGTGATCTCTGATAATATGAAAACAAATACTGAGTATTACTTGTTCATTTTCTAGCCCAAACATCCATCCCTCCTTATTGATTTGATGTCAGCATAAAAACCAAACAGCTTAGAAGCTATTGATGTTGTATTGATCACATGAAGCACCAGGGAACACATTCCTTGTTTCATACTTGTTGCTTAATGTCCAGGATATGATAGGTGTATTTGTGATGTTGTTTAATTTGGTTTTATGCAGAATTATTCATGTTTGAATGCTATACGTTTTTTGTTTTTTGCGTGAAATGATATTTGATATTAATGTTATTTCTCTAAATTTCAAATAAATTTTGCTTTATTAGTTTGATAATCATGAATGGGAACTTTTTTAATTGTCAATATTTTGGGGGAAAAATGTTGTTGGTTTGAATCATAAAAACACTCTAAACACCAATAATGCAAGACAGATAATTTTGTGATCAAGTAATTATTGAGTTAAAAAAATGTTTATATAATTATTCATTTCATTGTGTATTCTTATAATTTTCCAGTTTTCATATTATTAGCACATTTGCCAGAATATCTATTAATGTGTGTTCAACCTTTTCTCAGGCACCTTGTGGTATATTGCAGTGCATTTGTGAGTGTAAGTTTTAAACACAAGCAACTCCTGTTCTCTAGAAATTTAGAAGGCGAAGAGTGTGCAAAGTATTTTAATTTGAAATTGGAGACAGTGTCAGCATGTGGCAAGATAGAGTGATGTGACGTTGTGGTTTGTTCTCAGAAACAATGGATATGTTTAGGACTCCAATGTTAAGGTCTGTACACAATAAACAGTTTATCACAGGCATTTGCAATTGTTTACTGTTGTGCATGATTCATGAAATCATAATTATGTACTTGAAGGGTACTTGTACATAAATATTTGAAGATGTTCAACGTTAGATTCAAAAGAATTGTCACTGTACACAATATAGAAATATAACACTACTGGAATAGACATATACTGAAAATGTATTTGTCTATAAATAATCATGTGTAAAATTGATAAAAGTATAGCACTTTACAAATGTGAAAAAAATTGAGTGTTCCTGTTGGTTTTGTTAAAAGTTGTTTTAATTCAGCCAGAGACAGTTTATGGGTATTACTTCTTCTGATAAACAAACCCTGCACAAAGGTTATCATTGCTGAGATGTATTTAAATCATATAAACTGTTATCCAAGTACTGCATGGTATCCATGACTCAGACTTGATTAGACTAGTCTTGTGTTTTTTTATCTTGACAACTTCAATCCCTTGCTATCCTTTATGTTCATTTATCAAGGAAAAACAATTTACTGCATGCTTGTGAAGGACCTTTTTTAAAGGGGCCTTTTCACAGATTATGTCATGTATTGAAGTTTGTCATTAAATGCTTTATTTTAATAAATGTAAACATTGGATCTAAAAAGCTCCAGTAAAACACAATAATAAAATTAAAGAAAGAAAAAAAAGAACTCTCAACTGGGCTCTAACCACTGACCCCTGGAGTAAAAGTCCACCGCTTAGACCACAAGGCCATCCGTGCTCATACAGTAAACAATGTATTTTATACTTTATATAAGCAATCCTCGTAGTGTCGCAAAAAATAATGACAACAACAGAACTCACCAAATTATTGAATTGTTTGGCATTGCAACGCTTTATAATTTTCAGGTTTTTAAATCATCAAAAGATGCATATAATGGATATTTTAGAGGATGGTAAATGTTCAGTATTACTGTTTCAATCACAAATATCATAACTACAACGAAAATTTGCAAATCTTAAACAATTTTTTTTATTTTGTCAAATGACCAAAATGTGAAAAGGTCCCTTTAAGGGCTATAGCACATAAGATCCTTGTTTAATCTTATGTTTTGTGTTAAACTTTAAAAAGCAATACCAATATCTGCATGCCTTTCTTACATCTACTATAGATATGTTTTTATGCCCGTTGGTAAGGTTGCAATTTATCACAGTCGGACTTCCATCCGTCAGTCCATTTGTTTGGCATTCCGTTTCAGGAGTTTTTTTTCCTTAACACATCTACATGACTTACAGATCAAGTTTGACTTTGGTTCCAGTCAATTAATTTTTGACGAAGTTATGGGCCTTGGAATGTTCTTTAAAATAATGATTTTCCATTGTTGTTTTCCGAAACGCTTTGAAAGATTTACCTGTTTTTTGTAGTGTGAGTCTACCTGCATGATTTAATAACAAATCAAATTTGAGTGTTGTTTTGGTTCATTTATTTTTGGCATAGTTATGGGCCTTGGACTCTTCAATAATTTTTTGCTGAAGGCTTGCAGATATTTTCCTGATTTTTTGTTTGTTAGTCTCATGATCTACATGACATACAGGGCAAGTTTGAGTTTTGTTGCGGTCTGACCTGCAATTTAGCAGAAGTAATTGCCCTCTTTTTATACCTTTGTTTAGGTAAATGTGCATCATTGTTTCTTCTACAGGTTTGAATTGAAACTTCATACCTGTGCTTGGGTCATTCTGTGTGGTCACTGACCAAGTTCCATAACTCTGGTCTACATTTTAGAAGAATATGCCCCCTTTTTGGCTAAGAAAGTTGGTTAAGGGTATTATATGTGCAACATCTCCTTAAAATAAATGTTTCTACTATAGATATTCATTCAAAAACTTCATGCATGTTCTAATGGAGTTCCTTTGAAAATTCACTTACCAAGATTTGTGATCAGCTTTTGAAATTCATGTTGAAGTTGACATGCAACAAGTACATACTTGGTAACTACTACAGATATTCCATTGAAACTTCACACTTGGCTTAAGGATAATCATGTGAGATCACTGACAAAGGCTCATAACTCTGTCCTACAATTTATTAGAATTATGCCACTTTGGTTACTTAAAAAAGTCAGGATAACGTTTGAGTATGACATAAAATACATCTTTGTCCACTTATAACAGATATTGAAATAAAACTTCACATAATATGTGTTTAGTTTGTTTTAAAAAAGTCACTGACCAAGACCTATAACTTTGACCAATATTTGTATATGAGTATTCCTCCATATGTACTTAGACAAGTCAGGTTAAGTTTTGTGTGCAAGTTGAAATGTTTGTTTTTTCATTTCAATGTGTGCATGATGCATATCTCTGTTACGATCACAGATATTCAATTGTAAAGTCACACATATGTTTAGAAACATCATGTGAGGTCACTGAGCAAGGCTCATAAGTCTGCAGAGCAATTTAGCAGAATAATGCTCCTAATTGTTCTTAATTGTGATTAGAAAATTAACATAATTGTTAGCCTGCAACGACTTCTCTTTCTAGCTTACACAGAGACTAAGCAAGGGGTTGGATTGTAGGCCATTTGGGTAGGCCAGGTTTGAATGTTACTAAGCATTTTAAAAAAATGTCTCTTCAGTTAAGATGTTGCTGTTGTTTTTAACCAGGTTTTCCGAAGGAAAAAACTGGTTATTAGATTTGCGAATGTCGGCGGGCGGGCAGGCAGGCGGGTGGGCGGAATAAGCTTGTCCGGGCCATAACTTTGTCGTTCATAGTTAGATTTTAAAATCATTAGGCACATTTGTTCACCATAATTGGACGGTGTGTCGCGCGAAAGAATTACGTCGATATCTCCAAGGTCAAGGTCACACTTTGAGTTCAAAGGTCAAAAATGGCCATAAATAAGCTTGTCCGGGCCATAACTATGTCGTTCATTGTGAGATTTTAAAATCATTTGGCACATGTGTTCACCATCATTGAACGGTGTGTGGCGTGAAAGAATTACGTCTATATCTCCAAGGTCAAGGTCACCACAACTAAAAATAGATTGATTTTGAAACAAGGGGGGTAACTATGAACAATCAGTAACAATGCACATTTTGAGTTTGAGTTTTCTTTCTTTATCAGCCTTTTTTCAAATTGAAATCAAGGTCGCCAAGACTAAAAATAGATTGAATTTGAAACAAGGGGGGTAACAATGCACATTTTGAATTGTCTCCCTTTATCAGATTATTTTTTTTAATTGAAAACCTGGTTTTGTGACAATTTTGTCCCTTGTTGTTTTAAGTAAGCTAACATATGCAGACCAAAAGGTTGGTTGCACTTGGGGCCAGTTGGGTCAAGGTAATAGTAACTTAAAGTAAAAATTAATGGTTTCGGGTCACTTGAGTTTTGATAAAGGAACATTTTGTATTATGTTGTGATTTTGTGTGAAATTAGCTGACATTTGGAACTTGCTTGAAATTTAATCAAACGCAAATAAATTAATTGGCAACTAGTTAAGTCTCTTTGCTCATTACTAGTTTTAATTTATACATGTTTGGCTTTAACTTTACAAACTTTGCAAGTACTAAAAAAATTCACCTTACAGTATTTCTTGGTGGTCAATATATCTAGCAACTGACAGAAAATGTACATAATACACTGTCAAATTGGACTAAGAATAGTCTTGGGACAACTCTTGTTTTGTTTTAGGGTTGCATTAATATTTTGTGTTTAAGTCAATATTAACAAACTTAAAACAAGCTTCATATAAATTAAGTTGAAACTTATTAATTTCAGAATTTGATTGTAAGGCTTATTCTTCTTGAGAAACTTTCTAGTCTGTTTCCTTGGAAGAACAAGTACTTCGGAAAGATGAATGCTTCATCCCTTAGTGGGGCTCAAACTCATGACCTCCTTTTCGCATGGCAGTCACACTGCATCCATTACAGACTTGTATTACAGCAACATTATTTTACATCTTATAACTTAACTTTTGTCCATTATAAGAAGGTTAACCCATAAAGAAAAGTTTTGACTAACATCAATTATGCTTCCTACAAAGCTATGATACATTCATTATTGCATAGACGATGTCTTGGAACACTTTCAACACAACTATCAACTGCTTTTGTAAGCTTCAAATCATCTATATATTCTGTTTTTCGAGGTAGCTTTTCACCTTTGGTGACCATTGCATAACGCCAGCAGACCAGAATGAATACACTCCATTCATTCAATTGGCTGATTTGAGCATAATCCCCCGGAACATTGGCAACATCACTGCATCTTTGTAGTATAGGATGGAACACTGTACAGTGTAGGGAAATGGGACTAACTCCCTTTTGTTCATACGAAACATAGAAACTCATATTGGCTCAGTTACAATAGCGCATTACCAGTAAGTTCTATCCCCAATTACCCAAGACTTTCAGGGTAAGTGCTGGGTCAGTAATTCGTCAGGCGAAGACATAATGTACTATCAGTAAACACCTTATGTTGATAACACAGTATTGCTTTCAATATATCAAATTAAACAACTTTTAGGGAAAGAAATCAATGAAAATAATGGGTAAATGCTATTTGTCTTGCGTTGTGAGACTAAACCACCGAAATAGTATAGTCAGTCCATGATACAAAATGTAGAAGGGAAATCATTTAATCATGATTAGCCACACATGTAAGACGTTGTCAGTCAGTCTGTCTGAAAATCTTTCCTTCAAGCCAGAATATGCTACTGATATTTGCCAGTTTGCTATTAATAACACAAAGTGACTTCAATTATCAATTTCCATTTACAATACTGAATGAGATTCAGCCACACATCATGCGAAAATAGGTCTGATGTATGTAGCTCCAGCTCAGCCTGTGCATCAATGCAGTCTTGTCAGGATATGCATACTGAGGAGGATACTTAGCAGATACCACGAAACCTTGCATGCTTTTTATAGAGGAAAGGGTAGCCCATGACCAGACTGCGCGAGTGCGTAGGCTGGGTTTGAGCTAAGCTGGCTGCATATGATGCGGATGTTACAGAGTTTGAATGTGTGGAAAGAAAACTGTGTCTTTATAAGATATCAACATACCATATGTTTCGATGATGAAGAAATACATTCATAATAAGTCATGTGAGGACACATATGATGTGATCTCAAGTTGTACAATTGTACATCATCATCATCATCACCGTCATCATCATCATCATCATCATCAACAACATTAAATTGAGAGGTCTGGCTGTTAAGGGATAATGAGGATTGACAAAGCAATCCTCCAATTATCAGGTTTGTTAAGGGCTGCTGAGAGAAGCTCATCCATGGGGAGAGATGTCCACTCTTTCACATTGTCCATTCAACTTAAATTCTAATGGCTTTGATGGTGACTTCCCACTAGCATGCCCTGGATCATAGCCTTTCACAGAGAGATTTGTCTGGTGACTGATGACGTGTCCAAACCAAGCCAGCTTTAGTCTTTTGACGGCCGCGAGGAGCGGCTCTTGTGGGCCAACAAGTGTGGCAGTCATATTTAGGACATACTTATTGGACTTGCTCCATGGACAGGGTTACTCCCAAGGAATTGTTGCTGATCTTTTTTTCAAGCTTTTCATGTTTGTTCTGTTCACCATGATCTTCGACCTCTCTGTTAAGACCTCCATTCTGCATGCTCCTGCTCTTTCCCAGAGTCTGTTGGTGAGGTCTTTGAGTTCACTTTTTGTGCCTCCCATGAGTTTGAGATGGGTAATCCACCGATGGAGATAAAGTTGTGGTGGTCTAGGAGGGTCTCTTGCATTATCTTCTCAAGGAAACGGTTAAAGAGGACAGGGGAGAGCAGTCACCATTGACCAATTCCAATGATGTCCTGAAGAAGTCACCCTTCCGTCCATTGAGAAGTACTGTGCTGGTGGTGTTTTCATAGACTTGTTAGATGACTTTCACCAATGATTTGTAAGTGATGAATCATCTCAGAACCTGCCATACGCCATCATGCCACACGTGGTCAAAAGCTGTCTTTAAGTCGATTAAGATGTGGAAAAGCTAACATTGGTGTTGTAGGTGTTTGTAAATGATGACTTCAGATGAAGAACTGTGCCACTGTGCTCCGCTGAGCTCTGAATCCAGCCTGCTTGTCTGCCAGCATTTAATTTGCTTCACCTAACTTTTCATTTTGTTAAGGATGATGCCTATCATTATTTTCATGGTTTAGGTTGCCCTTTTTCGGTAGGCAGATCACCAGAGACTGCGTCCACTCTGGGCTACTGTATACTTTTGCTTATAAGACGCCCTCGCTTATAAGACGCACCCTCCTGACTGTGGACTTCAAAATGGGTGGATTTTAGACTGACACGCGTATAAGATGCTGTCAAATTTTTCCATTTTCATCGGCCGAAAAATGGCAGATGGTTAAAGAAAATCATCAATTTTTCTTCAAGAATTTTAAATTTTGTAAAGGATAAATATTGCAATTAATTTTCAAATCAGAAAAAAGATAGAAAATTTTGTTGATGTATACAATGGGCGTATGAGCTAAAATACTCCTTCCTTTCACAAATTGTTTTTGGCTACCGAAAAGTAGAATTATGCTATAAAAACAACTTTGCAAACTGGAAATCTGAAATTTGAAATTCGGCAATCCGGTACAAAGATGGTGACGATCACAGCTTTATTGCTTTATCCGTCCATTTAACCGATTTTAATCGCTTAGAAGTTAAACGGACCTTCGGCAGCTTATTGGTGTTAATCTGTTGTATAATGTTAATAAAGGTGTGAACAACTCGTGAGTCAGTGTTTAATACATGTATTCCCTATCAGAGCAGTACATGTAAGAAAAATAAATATAATCCAGACGATTTATTTACATGCTAACGCAGTGTAACTGTTAACAGATATTCACTTTCATTTTTACCCCTAAAGGCTTATCAGAAAATTCCTGAGAAGCAAGTTTTTTACATTAACCAAAATGCACTGTACTCTTTACACTTCTGAAAATTGTCGTAGGCATAAGGTTGTGTTTATGAAATTTTTAAACATATTTATTGTCATAAATGTTTAAGATTATTTTTTCGTAAGTGATGTTGTAATTATATTGGATTATCAGATAAATGTCAACATTAGAAAAGCGGTATATATACAGTTATCGATATGATTCGGTTTATATGCATAAATTTGCGAATCACCGACTTTAGAGAAAATGCAAATGGCTGCCGCGATAATTCATAACAACTGACAAGTGTCCAATTTGGCCAGCGTAAGCCCAGTAAACTTGATTTTTTTTTAGAAATTTCTGATATTTTCACCAGTATCTCGCTTTTAAGACGAGACCCCCACTGTAACTTATGACTTTGAGTCTTAAAAATGCATCTTATAATCGAAAGTATACAGTATATATGTTATACATCACTTTACAATAGTCTCAATATAGGGGAGGCCAGCATGTTTGGTATTGATGTGGAGGGATAAGGAAGTTATCCCTCTTGGTACAATTTTGTCAATCTTGCACTTTTTCACTTTATCTTAAAATATTTTATTTTCAAAATGATGAAACTGTCTGTTTAACATTTTTTTATTGAGGCTCATTTGAATAAATATTTCTGCACAAACCATTTTACACATCTGATTTACTGGATCACTTTATTATTCAATAATTTATTCATAACTATTAACCTTCAGGCAAATATAAATTAGTTTTGTCTATGTAAAGTATAAGTAAAAGGCGAAAGGTTATAACTGTTAACATAATATCGACACATTGTTTCTTATTATTTATGAAAAATTTTCATCTTTGTTGACATATTTTCCCAGTAAGGTTTGAAGGGATTTTTTACTATAGTCCCCATATTGGATGGTCAGTATGGATTGGTCTGTCATCATTTCTTGTCAAGCAAACTTCATCTTTCTTCTTAAAGCGGGTATATATGATTTTGTCAAATATTTATGAATTTATAAAAAATGTGTAAAAAAACTTATTATATATATATTTCAATATAAATTAAAATAAAAGTTAAGAAGAACATGTGTCGAAAAATGCGACATAAGCCAGATATTTAATTCTGAAATTGAAAACGGCTGTACAGCTGAATTTGCCAGCATGTATACCATACATGTACGATGTGAATCTAAACTTACATTGATCATGACTGGCAGATGACCCCTATTGATTTTGAGGTCACTAGCTCAAAGGTCAATGAAATTCAAAATTATTGTTAATGACACGGACGCAGCTGAGCCTTCTTTAGTTCTTTGGTCCCTGAGGTCTTATTGTAATTTTTGTAACACCAGTTTCTTATTAAACAAATGCTATACACTTGATAATTTTGTTTCTTTAAACATCTCCCTGTTTTATTAAGTAAATGATTGCATCTCACTTTCAGTTAATAATTAAAAACTCATCGGTATTTATCATAAATATTGTATTGGAACAATATTTGCATTAAAAGATTATTTATATGTCTAGAATAAGAAACACAAAATCAGTTTAAAGATTAATTGACTCTTTTTAATTTATATGCTGTAATTCAGAATGATTTGCAATACATGTAAATGCTTCAATCCTGTTGCTATAATTTGAATAATGAATTCATGATTTTTTGCTGTAATCAGTGAGTGTCATGAATTTTAAGTACAACTTTTAAATTTCATGACAGCCTGATTGATTGTATGAATTCTGAATTTTGACCCCAGTTGAATTAAATGATGCCTTTGATTATATCGAATATGTCAAGAAAACTGATTTTGAAGTAAACAGGTCAAATGACGAAGTCTCAGCGGTTTGTTTCTGCACAATACATGTATTTAGAGAATGCTTTGACCTCTAATCACCCAACGTGGTATCCTGCTTACACGGGAAGGAAGAAAATGCCTTTTGACTTTGAGGTCAGCAGGTGAAATGTCAAGGTCTCATGGGACTGAACGATGTAACTTGCTTCCCGATAAACTATTTTGTTATCACAGGATAGTCAAAGAACATGATATTCAAGTTATTATGCAGGTTACTAGGGAAGAAATGAAGAAGTCCTTTCAAATTTGATGTCTGCCAGTCAAAGGTCAAGGTAACAGGGAAGTGTAATATAAAATCAGTCTCCAAATAAGATATAGGAAATGTTAAAACATGAGATCTTGTAGAATTGTATGGTGTCTGAGGTAAGAAGGAAGACCCTTATTGCAAATATGGTCGATATGCCCATGCAATATTTAACAAATGATGTACAATAATTGCACATATATTGACAATTTTGCTCAAAGTCAGATGGTAAACATGTCTTGTGTTGTTATTAATAATCTTAACATATCAATATGACAGCTAAGAAAAGTGTTTGTTACAGTGATATTAAGAATGAGACAGAACTTTGATGATATTTTCTGTAGTGATACTCAAGTATTATTAATCATAAGCGAATTTTTTTGTTGAAACAGAATGATGTATTTAATGGTGAGAACTTGGGCATTCATTGCACTAGTTCATTATGTACATTTTAAAGTGTGTTATACATTATATAATTTATCAAATTTATCATGCAAATATCGTTTAATTATTTACAATAATACAATATTTTCTTTTTCCATTTTAAGGTCATACATGGGAGCTAAAAATAAATATATAATATACATATAAATATATAAGGCATGAATATTAAATCAACCTTACAAAAAGCAAAATCATATATTGCCACGAAGACCAACTTTTTACCTCATAAAGTGCATACCTAGTATGTCATTGCAATAAAGCCAATATTATTATGTTTGCTTAAGGCATGCTTTTTGAAGAGGCCACATGGTACTTTACTGTATGAAACCTTCCCGCTGAAGTGTTAAACCGCTATTTTATAGGATTTGATTGCCGTAAAATTGACAATTTCTTATCGACTGTTTACCCTCCTTTAGCAGTCTAGCCATGCTTAGTTTAAACATTAATTTTGTGGTTAATGCACAGCTAAACATGTAAATCGTGAAGATGATATGTGTTGCCTCTTGAGTGGATACTGATATCTAATGATATTTTGCATTAAATTAAAATTAACAAGCTGTAATTGTGATTGTGTTTTATTTTTTAATTGATATTTAATGTAATTATTAAAAGCTGATATAAACTGGGTTTGACCTTAATTGATGTTTCTTTGATGTCCTATGATGGATCACATATTAAATTTTTAAGGTAGTGATTGTCAGTTTCTGAACGAAATAATAATGTGAAAACAAAGAGTAGCTGAATCATTTAATGATGTAGCGTTTGAATAAACTTCACATTTAATTTGATTAATAGTTAATATAACAAAATTTATTTTGTCGGTAATCAGAATTATAACCTTAATTATGAATTGATACTGAATTCAATGGATTTGATTGGAGATCAATTAAAAATAAATTGCACCATTTGTTCAAATTTAACATTCAGACTAACGGTTAATTATTTATTCAAACAAATAAAATAAAAATTTAAACATTAAACTTAATTTTGGTAAATCTTATTGTGGTAAAACTGTACCTATAATAATGATCTCACAGTGCTTTGGTTGAGTGGAAATGTGACAAATGGATACAATTAAAGCCTGATAATAATATGAGATTTGTAACATTAAATAATCATGTATGAGATGGTGTGAGTCATCCATTAATAACTGATGTTAGATGTCTACACTTTGGAGTGCAAATTGTTTAAGTGATCATTGTCATATTTGCTTCTTTACTGATTAATGCTGAATTGGGTTTTGTGTAAAGGATAGAAGTAATTGATATAAAGTATGCAATAAAGTACAAACTAACAATTCTTTGGACATATCATGTACATGTATTTTTATTGTGTATTTGTTGAAAAGTTTGTCCTTTTTGATAAGACATATGTGTACTTATGACTGTCATGTGACATTATTAAGGTCTGAATAGCAGTGTTTAAGTTTATGCAAAACTTAATTGGAAAGATACAAGCAAAAGGAGATTTTTTTTAATTAAAATTCAAATATTTTGAACTGTGCTATTAGTTTTAAAATTAAAAAAGTGACTCTGTTTTTTATCAAAGGAAATAAACAAAATTCAAAATAAATGGTATAATTTCAAACAGTGATTGTCTACTAAATCAGACAATGGAAAGCTCAGACTATAGCAGATGTGATCAGGACTTGGAAGAGTGTTGGAAAATACAGATGTTCCTGGAGTCTACTTTCCAGGTATAGCAAGTCATCAGTTTGGTAACCTTTTTTAATCTAACATTTTGGTCCTTAAATAATTCCCTTGGGTTCTATACATTTTCTCAAGGTGCATTAAAATGTAGGAGTCCACTACGTATTTGGTGTTTAACATGCACTAACTGCAAACAGATATTATTATATACAGGCAGATACAGGCAGACTAGTAATTTACTGCTAAGTGCATGCTTAAATATTGAAAGTAAAGCCATATATAGGTATTTCTTAGGCTGGGCAGATTAGAAATAATGAACTTGGTGAGAAAGGGGCATTTAATATGGTAGGATCATGTTTATGATGAAATAAATGGTAATGAGTTGTCTTATACATGTGGTCTAAAACATATGTGAGTTGGTTTCCTTGGGTTAGAACCAATACTTGATTGTAAAATATCATCACTTTCTATATTTGTTTCGTTCTGGAAAGTGAACAGGCAACAATTGAGAAATAATCATCCACAGGAATAATTATATAATGTAAATAATCTCCTCAGCTTTCTGATTATAGTTTTGTATTTATTATATTGTTCATTTGGCTTATGATAAACTTAACACAGACAGTGCGTCTTACTGTCTCAAGATGATATTGGCCAATATTTACTGATTAGCTTCTTTTAATAATTATAAAACAGCTCATAAAGTGGTTGAGTACAGAAATATAAAGTTTAATATTGACAGATTATATAGCTACTATGTCAATATTGATAGTTATGTACTTTATTATTCAGTATTCAGTTACTTTTCTAGAGGTGATCATTATTATTATTTTTGATGTAAATTGTTTGTGCTCATTAAAGACTGTTGAGTAAATGAATATTATTTTTCTATAAGACAAAAGTAAAGAGGTATATTAAACTCTTTTCAAAATATATTTGCTTATATAAAACGAACTTCATAACAAGGATTTGATTATTTAGCTTTTACTCTTCCCAAGTAGTGCTAAAATAATATTTTTATATAAATTATAAATTTAAAAAACACTTAAAAAAGTAACAAAAATCAGCACCTTAAAAAAAGATTTAAAAGTCACGCGACTGACAGCGTACAAAATCTTTAGCAGCACCTTTGAAAGAATTCATCAATAAGCATTAATTCATTGTAAGTTTGTCTAGGAGAAACATTATTTTGTTGTTCATATGTGATGTTTGGTAAGTGCAAACACCATGTATTTGACTCCAGAAGACCGCCTTTTAAACGACAGACAGACATCTTTCAACTTGTAAGGGCTGCACCCTTGTTTTCTGTCTCAAAAGATGTTTAAAAAAAGTAAATCATGGAGTTGGCAGTGACTGAACAAGGTTTTTGTCTTCAGAAACACTTAATTATAAAGCGTGTATCTTGTCAAACCAATGTTTGACGTTCAGATCATGTTTCTTGTCAGCCAGCTACTTCAAGATGTGTGACAATAGAAATCAGAAAAAACTAGATCTAGCTTCACCTGGATTTTGTAAACATGCAATGCTATCCTATGTTTTTTTCCGCTTTACACCCTTGGGTAATAGCAAATTATTTGTATTCGTATTTTTGTGAAAAATGAATAAGTGAATAAAAATCTGTCGGCATTCAGTTGGGTTTTTAGAAACTTTTCAATTGAAGTACAATTGAATTTGAACTCTAACGACTGTTGTTTTCAACGTGATTGTACAAAATCCTTGTTCATGTTATGAAGTGCTTCTATCAGATCTTTTGGATTCAATAATTAGTTTTTTCAGTATAAAACAAAGCTATTAGTAAGTGAAATTTCAAGGGATCAGCTAAGTTAGATAACTGAATTTTGATGTATATGAATTATGATTGTATATAATATTTCATCGCCATAGTTTGACATTATTAGGATTGAATTAATAGGATATTAGAGGCCACAATCAGGTAGCTGCCGAAGCATTCACGTCCCGATTGTCTTTTTATGTATATGCAAATATCAAAAATAATGATTGACAAAAAGCAGCTTGGTTTAAATTTTGTAAGCATATGACATTATGCTGATCTAGTATTTCCATTTTGTATGTATGTATACAAAGTATATATGTCAATAACATACTATGGAATTTAAAATGTACAAAATTGTCAAAAGATTGACTTCTGTTAGATAAGATTAGCCTGGTCTGTGTTAATTAGTAAGATCGATAATCTGTCTTTGAGTATTGATATAATTGTGTTGACATCCATAATCATGGCATTTGCATGTAAATGTTTGAATGCTTAAATTAAATTAAAGACAGTAAGCAGTAAGGATTTCATGAGGTCTGGATCAGTATATACTTAGCCCAAGTCCAATTTAAATAAACATTGTCAAGCTAATATTGGGTTTATAATTAATTCTCTGATTTATTATTATAAGTTCAATCAATTAACCTTTCCCCTTTATGTGAAGAAAAGCACTGGAAACTTTTAAGCTCACCAAAGTACATGGGAGCTTTTAGGAAAAGGTTTTGTTCAGTGTCCCCCAGCATGTGCATAAACTTTTTCTTCTAATGAACTCTCCCCCTTAACTGTTAGACAGAATTTAACAAAAGAAATATAAGGAATTTTATTTGGATTACTCTTCTCCAAAGTTGTTCAAATCACTTTGTATATGTAGGTAATGGCAGTTAATAATACATTTTAAAATCGAAACTTCAGAAATGTTCTTCTCTGAAAACACAATGATTAGGGGTTTAATATTTGGTGTATAACATTGTATAGTTGTCCTCTACTACTTTAAAGTTGTTAAAATCATGCTGCAGGTGTCAAAACTTATCATAGCCCAGAGATCACATGATTAATATACTGGTAGACTTATTTAGCAATAACTGTGAAAAAAATTATCAGGCCGAGAGGTATTATACTTAAAATTTATTACATCATATTGCGGTCCTCTACCAAGTCTGTTCAAATAAAGAACCAGGGGTCAAGTTTGCATGAGGCATCAGGCATAATATTTTTTGCTTTTATGTATGTAATGAAAAATCTGTAATGGCAATGCCCAGAGCTTTGGTATTAGTTGTAACATCTGATGGTGTTTTTCTACCAAATTTGTTCAAAGCATTCCCGTTGGGTCAAAACTAGACTAATCTTGGGAGTTTCTAGTTTCTCCTATATGTAAATAGTGAAAACTCTGAAACTACAAGGCAACGAGGAATTGTATTTGATAATTGTGACATCATGTGGTGGTCCTCTACCAAGTTTTTTCAAATCATGTCCATGCAGTCAAAAAGTTTTCTCCCTTAATACCTCCCTCCCTTTATACAGATGTTTGGTTGTAATCATTATTACATAATATGATGTTCATCTGCAAGTGTGTTCAAAAAATGTCCCAGGTCTGCATTGTCCCCACACATTTTTTCATCTAACACAAAACATGACCACCAGGAAGCAAGGAAGTTTTGTGAACACTATACAAATAATATTTGTAAGTCCTATCATCAAGACACTTGCCCAAATGATTTGTTCTGGTGATATCTTGTCTTATTTCTTAAATGGTCATTGGCATATAGAAGAAGTGCATGGAATAGGTCAGTTCCTTTTGGGTCTCCGATAAGCGGCCTGGGGCCTTTCAGGCCCACTTGTTTTCATATTCTTTTGTATGTATATAAATGGACATATATTGCATATTTTTTAATTATAGTTTACAGTTCCTTTGCATAAATCAGCTAATAAAATGCTGTGAACATTGTACTTCAGAATATGTTTATTCCAAATATTTAGCAGAGGAGCTGGTAAAAAATATTGGCAATAATATTTAAATATACATACAATATTTATTAGATACAAGGAATTTATTCAGAATACAATTTTTGTTTCATTATGAGGTAATCATGAAGATTCATTTGGAGGAACAATGTCACATGATAATCATAAATATAGTTCTTTACTTTATATCACTAAGTCTTAGGCAATAGAAAATAAATTTCAAGATTCTCATCCCCGCCCACCCATCGAAAATCGTCCCGCCAGAACGTTTTTTATTTTGAAAAAAAAAAATCCGTAAAAAAATTGAGCCGCAAAATACTGAGGACAAAACGGCTGAGTGAGTACGAAAATTGCGAAGTGCGAATCGGCAACTCAATGTCTCCGAGACGATTATTGATTTTTAACGGCGCACGAGCGTCTTCTGAAATTCAAGTGATCGAGCGAAAACAACAACAAAATGTTTTTTATTTTGAGGTGTAGAAAAGGCGTTACAACCGTAAAAGATTGGTACGGGGTGTCAAAATGTGCAGAAACTTTCGCTCTTGCGTACCTGTACGATGAGTTCATTTGTGGTTTGTATGATCAAGCCCCATCGTTGAAAGTTGACCACCCGAAAATCGTCTGTGCCCTAGTCGGCCGAAATAAATTAGAATTGACACAAGTGTCACCCGATGTAACAGTTAGTCAAGCTGTCGGCTGTCTAGGAAATTGTACTTACTTTAGTATTGGAGACACCCCTGAAACTTCCCATAAATCTCCATGCATACCATGTTTTAATCAATAATATCTAGTCATACTGAAAAAATAATGTAAAGGGTTGTGTTACAGATTTGTATTTTCTTTAATATTTTGTGTAGTCAATGTTTTATTGAATGTCAGACTATGTTTAACATGATATAAAAAGGGTAAAATAAAACACAATAGTTTTGATAATGTAGTTCTTTTATTCTAATATTATAATTTTACATACATACATACATATAGGCATTATGCATATAAACTAACAAATTGGTGAACATTTCATTACTTAATATATAGGTCCGACATATAAAATAAAAAGTAAAAAATAAAACCCACCCACCCGCCCCAATTTTCCCCAAAATTTGGATGAGAATCTAGTTATTTATTTTCTATAACCTTATATTTGCAAAAACTTATCTTGTGTTGGATGGTATAATGAAATTGGGATGTTGAACTTTAAATCAAATTTATATGTTACTTTTTAATGATAATAAATTAAGCTTTTTAAATGAAGCTTCAAATGCTTTTCCTTAGGTCAAGACCTTGTGACTGATTCCAAAATGATTTATAGTTTAACATGAGAGCAAATTTGTTCTAATTGAGGTTGTTTTATTACCTAATATGTTTACATTATATGGATGAACAATGCAGTTCAAAAGTTCATGCTTCAAGTTGTTCAGCCACGTATCAAATGTTGTAAGATACATCACAAACATTATGAGATTATAATCTAGTTTAATGACAGTTAGAGACATACAATTGCATCTTCTGTCTACACTTTCCTTTTATCCGAAGTTTAGAATTCTTATTTCACAGCTGCTATTTATTTATAGAAATTGGTGCCAAATTTGTTCTGCAATAAATGCGACTACCGTAATGACTCTAAGTTTTCTGACACTCTAAGTTTTTGGACACCCTTCATTTTAGCAAAAATAATTATTTGGACACCTGTAATTTTTATATGCCCGTTTTTAAAAACGGGACGTATAATAGTTTCACCCTTGGGGGGGCGGCGGGCGGGTGGCGCCTGGCGTCCACAGCAGTGTCTGCTCTCTAATTCAAATAGTTTTCATCCGATCTTCACCAAACTTTGTCAGAAGTTGTGTCTAGACAATATCTAGGTCAAGTTCGATTATGGGTCATGCTGGGTCAAAAATTAGGTCACTGGGTCACTTAGTGCATTTCAAGGATTAAGCATGATGTCCGCTCTCTAATTGAAGTAGTTTTCACCCTGTCTTTACCAAATTTGGTCAGAAGTTGTGTCTAGATGATATGTAGGTCAAGTTCGAATATGGGTCATACTGGGTCAAAAACTAGGTCACGAGGTCACTTAGTGAATTTCAAGCATTTAGCATGGTGTCCTGACTCTCTAATTGAAGTAGTTTTGATCCGATCTTCACCTAATTTGGTCAGAAGTTGTGTCTAGATGATATGTAGGTCAAGTTTGAATATGGGTCATGCCGGGTCAAAAATGAGGTCACGAGGTCACTTAGTGCATTTTAAGCATTAAGCATGGTGTCCACTCTCTAATTGAAGTAGTTTTCATCTGATCTTCACCGAATTTAGTCAGATGTTACGTCTAAATGATATCTAGGTAAAGTTCAAATATAGGTCATGCCGGGTCAATAACTAGGTCTCGTGGTCACTTAGTGCATTTCAAGCATTGAGCATGGTGTCCAAAACCTTCGAACGGGCGTATCTTGTGACAGTTTGGCACTCTTGTTAGAATATTTTTTGTATCTAAATTTTCGGACAGGAAAAACCATCATTTTTAAGTGTTCCAAAACTTAGAGTAATTACGGTAAACAAGTTGGTATCTGCATAAACTTATGCGTTTTTAATTGGAAAATTTGATTGATAGTATCATATAAAAAGTGTAAATTTATTGCATACACCATTGCTAAATTGTATTTATATGCTTGTTTAAGATTGGTACAATAAAATGTTGACACTGCAATCATATATACTTGCTTAAATTTTACATTTGAATATTTCCAATTAAGTATGTAATTGCATGTTTGTTTTTCTCAATATTTTTGTTTATGTATAATTAATATATACTCTATATGTAAGGGCAATTTCAGTATTAAAGGGATCTTTTCACGCTTTGGTAAATTGACAAAATTGAAAAAAGTTGTTTCAGATTCGTAAGTTTTCGTTTTAGTTATGATATTTGTGAGGAAACAGTAATACTCAGTGAACATTAACCATGCTCTAATATAGCCATTATATGCATCTTTTGACGATTTTAAAACCTAAAAATTATAAAGCGTTGCAACGCAAAACGATTGAATAATTTGGAGAGTTCTGTTTTTGTCGTTAAATTTTGTGAAACTACGAAGATTGCTTATATAAGGTATAAAATACGTCAAGGATGTGTACTCGGCGGAATAGCTCAGTAGGCTAAAGCGTTTTTACTTCAGGACTCTGGCAGGACTATAGGGGTCACTGGTTCGAAACCTGCTCCTGGGCAATGTTCTTTTCCTTTTTTTAATTTTTTTCTTGATTTTTTACTGGAGCTTTTACGATCCAATGTTTACATTTATCAATATAAAGCATTTAATGAATAAGTTAAAAAAATGCCAAAATCTGTGAAAAGGCCCCTTTAATAATAAGATTTCTAAGATTTTAAATCATATGCCAAATTGACACTGAAGTCATATAAAAATGCTTAAATAGAATATTGAGCTTTTTTATCTTGTGGCTGTAAAGTTAACATCTGGAGTTGACCATTATACTTCAGCTTAGGTGATGCATTACCTTCGTTTGTGTTTGTAGGTATTGTAAATTATGTGCTGTGAAACAAAAGTCAGCCTTCAGTTATCTTGAACTTGTTGATTAAGCTTTTAAAGATCCATTTATCACCTTGGAATGTAGAAATCACATGCAGGTGTTACAAATAAGTTTTCAAATAAGCTACATCTAATCTTAAGTGTCAAGACATTTGTCTTTATGAGTACCTTTTCAAGTTGGGCCATTAATTTATTGGATATGTCATTCTCACACTCACTCACCCAGTAATAATGAACTTTTAAGATTTGATATTGATAAAACATGCTTTGTTGCAATTTAATTTTATAATCATTTTACAGCTCATAGATTTTGTAAGTAAATGCCCTTTGAATAGATTCAATGGTGTTAATTAGACCATTGAAATGTTTTAGTTGCACTATTGCTTGAAAGAATGTACAGCAATTATCAAAATAATGTGCCTGTTATATTGTGGAATGCAATTTAAAGTTTTGATGATTTCAGTCACAAGAGCTTTAATATATCATAGATGGAATGATTAAAGAGATGAAATGTTTTCATCTGATTTTTTTTTAAGTTTCAAGCAAAGAAAAACATGTGGTGCAATACTAACCTAATCTGTTTCATTGATATACATTAACATTAAATAAATGATTTTTTACTGCCAATAATAGGCCCAATATGGGGAAAAACTTTGGTCCTATTCCTCCATGTAAAAGGTTATATTAGTCCCATATGATAACTTGAAAATTCTTATTTAAATTTAACATTTATTTTGAAAAAATAGAAGACTAAATTTGGCAAAAAAGATAACTACTTTATAGACATAATTGTTATTTAATCAAACTAAGTTTTAAAGATATCAAAGTAAGCATTTGATGCTTAACATTTAATAAACTATCTATAGCAATTGTAGAAATTAAACATCAAATCATGCAGATCTGTAAAGAAAACTCCCTCACATATATATGGTTACATTTGAGGTGATATATTCATTGAAACATCCAAGAAAGAGAAAGCTCATTAATAATCAAAACGGAATGTAATTTAAAGGAAAATATTAAAGGGGCATATAAGCAGAAAATATTGTGTTATTATTTTCAAAAATAAGATAATGAATTATTAAGTGGTTGTTTTAAATAATTGTTGAATGTATGGGTCTCACTTATGGTAATGCAGAGTAAAACATGTATTGTTCATTTGTTAACCTTTTTTCCCATAAGAAGTGAAGTGAAAATGGCTTTTGCAACCAGCATAAAAGCAGAACAGCATTTGCAGTCTGTTCAGGTTTTATGCTGTTTGCTGCTCATCAGTATCTTAAGGATGGAAATGAAGCCTTTAAAAGTAGAATATAGTTAAAAAAAGGTCTTTAGTTACATTAAACTTTCTAAGGGACTACAAATGCTTGAAAATAAGTATCTAAGGGGTAAGGAGCTGGGCATACGCAAATACGCACGTGCGTATACTGTTTGGAAAAAATACAAAATTAAAGTGATAGAAAAATGCAATAAAATGTGATGCCTAACCCGGGTTAAGCATTATTTCTTTGCGAGACTGTCTTAACGTTATTTTTCGACTTCACAGAAAAAGCATGATTTAGCTACCATTTTCGATGTCACGTTTCTTTTGGTGGTGACTATCCATAACATTATTATTGACTGCGCTTTATCGTTGTTTTCTACTATGTATCCAAATTGATTGTTAATGTAGCGGGCGATTTTAAGAATGGCTGCTAATTTGATGTCGCCCCGTACAGAGATGTTTTCGACGGAAAATCAGACCAGCCAACATCCAGTAGAGTTGTTCTGCTTCGAATTTATGGCGGACAAAGCCACTGATGTTGCCACTATGGAGAAAATGGCTCTCTGCCTTCAATTTAACGATGCAGAGAAAGCATGTCTCCAGTATGAGTTCGTTGGGTTTGCCGAGTGCAAGTCTACCACCGGCAAAGCTCTGGCTAATGCCTTCCTCGAGAACCTTCAAGCTCTTGGAGTAAACATTCAGACAATGCGCGGTCAGGGTTATGATGGTGCGTTGAACATGTCAGGGAAGCAGAAGGGGGTCCAGGCTCGCATCCAAGCCATCGTCGAGAGAGCTGTATACACTCACTGCAAGGCGCACTGGTTGAATCTCGCCATTATACACGTCTCCAACTTGATGCACACTAAGAACATGATGGCAACTGTCCTAACAAAAGATGATTTGCCTTTGACTTCTCTGCCAAACGGCTTTTGCGGTTCTATGAGAACTTGGAGACTGACGCCGTGGGCACAGAAGAGATGGGTAGGAGAACAAAACTTGCAATGTCTTCTCGTTCTGCTCTGCATGCCAGTATCGACAGCAACAGCAGAGAGGTCTTTTTGTACAATGAGACGGTGAAGACATACCTCCATAGCACCATGGGAACGGAGGGCATGTCCGGTCTTGCCCTGTTAAATATACATTGAGAGCGAGAGATCGATCTGGAAGAGGTCGTTGACGTAGTTGCCAGATGAAAGGAGCGCCGTTTGGCCCTTTAATTTCGTGTGTAATGTAATGCATGTAATACAGGAGACCTTGCATTAATTAGAATGTATACAGTTTACGTGTTTTGTTTTTAGAAGTATTTTGCTATAGGTAGAGAATACAAGACGAGATGTAAGTGACTAGAGTTATCGAGTTAATATGATAGACATAGTTACTATCTAAAAGATAAATATTTTGCTTAATTATGTCTCTTTTATTTGTGTTTTAACAGTACAAATTAAGCTTGAGTTACTTTCATCCAAAAGTTGTATGTCCTATGTTATACCATACCATATCATGGTTTTATTTAGACATACATTAAATGATATACCCCGACAAAATTCTGGAATAAAAATCTTAAAGGAAAATCACATGTTTTAAAATCGAAGACAAATGGTATCATATCAGAGTTTATCACGCCATATTTTGCACTATAATATTGTCTGAAACCTCTAGAATGCACGTTTGGCTTCGTAGAGATAAAAAAAAATCCCCCCTAGCATGCCGTTTGCGTACACTTAAAATCAGCCCAGCTACGCCCCTGAAACAAATGTAATTCCTGACTCTTGTGCAGATCAGCAGGACAATGTTTTAGTTAGCACTTGTAGTATAATTGATAGCAATACAAGAAATGTACAGAATTAATACTTCTTTTCACGTGTGTGCTAAATTTATTAATGGAAAATTGGCGTGATTGAAAGATCTAAATAAGTACATGATTTGTACATGATTTGTGTAGGAGCGTGATTGAATACTATTGGAACTGTTCTTAAACATACTAAACTTCTAATAATAATTGTTATTGCTGGTAAGGTATATATATCTATTTGTTTGGAAATGGGAACTAATCATTGTAGAAATGTGTTTCATTTTTGGGGGGACATTGAATTGGACTGTGAGTCAGGCCCAAATTGATATTTGATTACTAGCCCAGCTAGTCATGAGTGCTCAGACATCCAAGATCATTCATACAATCATCCAGTCATAGAATTATTTTTTTCTCAAAAGATGAATTTAGGCTCGAAGATAACTGGATTACTTAGTTATTGTTCAAAAGTTGAATGGTAAAATATCTATTAAGGTATTTGAAAGTGAGTATGTGCATAAAGTTGAATATTGTATCATTTTATATCAAGTATATTTACCATTCCTGTATATGGCATCAAAAAGTGAAAGTTTCGTCAAACCACATTTAAGTGAAACATGAGCATCATACATATCGATGGTACCAATTTAAAATGACGAACCTACATTTTTGGCATTTCGCGATTTGGATACTGTGCAAAGCGGGAAATCAATGCACATATACCCCCAAAACAACAAAATAGTTAACCAATCGCAACAGCTCCATAAAGTCACGTGATGTAATGACGAACCGCAATTGATTGAAGTCAAAATGACGAAGCTGAAAAAAATTGTTACGTCGGCATTTTGCGCGCTTATTAATATATTAAAGTATCAATATAGCCATGTATTTTAAGGCAAATTGACGAAACGTAAACGTTTGCTTATAAAATAATTAAATGATGTACATTTTATAGCATTGATGAACGCAAAAAGATATCAAAATAATATAAAATGTTGAGGTATTAACTTAGTAACTTGTGGCCGCAACTAATAGCTTGTTCCTACAACTCATTAAGTTGAGGTTTCAACATAGTAAGTTGTTCCTTAAACTTAATAACTTCTGGCCGCAAGCTACTAAGTTAAGACCACAACTTAATATGTTGTGGGAACAACTTACTAAGTTTGGACCACAACATAGTTTAAGCAATCAGATAGGCCGTTTCATCTTAACCGTTTTATCACGTTAAGTACCTGTATACGCCTAATATTGTGCGCCGATTTGAGCACTATCCCTGTAAGCTATGGATCCCGGGATTGAGTCCCTGTCTGAGCACTTGCCTTGTTTGCGACTGGGTTCAGGGTTCCATCCCCGGTCTGAGCACTATCAACGTACGCGTCGGATCCCGGTTTCGAGTCCCATGGTTTTTGGATTTGAACCCGTGACCCTTCTTGTAAAGGGCGATTCCTCTGACCGGGGCTCGATCCCGGGAACCATCGCTTACGAGGTGAGTGCAAGATGCCTAAGTTTTCGACGGTCTGAAAATCTAATTAGGAGTTTTCGACGGCCCTGGGGTTCGAATCATAGTACGAGCACTAGCCCTGAAAGCTTTGGGTCTCTAGATCAATCCTCGGTTTGAGGATTTACCCTATAAGCGACGGCTCGAATTCCGATATGAGAATTTGCACCAACAGTGACCGGTCCCGGGTTCGAGCCCCAGTCTGAGTACTAGCCCTGAAAGCTATGGATCCCGGGTTCAAGCCTGTGTCTTAGCTCTTGCCCAGTAAGGGAAGGACCCCGGTTGCAAACCTCAGTCTGAGCGTTCGCACCGAAAGCTAAGGGTTCACACAGGGACTCGAACCAAACAGCCGTCGCGAACATACCATACTGAGCACCCGCCTACTAAGCAACCGGTTGCCGAAATGAGCACAAGCTTCGTAAGCAACATTTCCCGCTTTCGAGTCCCGAAATGAGAGCTAGCCTCGCAATCTATGGGTGTTCGGGTTCAAGCGCCGGTCTGAGCACTAGCCCTGTAAGCTATAAATCCCGCATTTTTCGGTTGCGGCGCTAAGACTAGGACTTTGATCAGGGTCCGTTCGCTTAAATGGTAAGTACTTAAACCGGGATTTGAGCCCGGGGCCCATAGCATATAGGGTGAGTGCTCAAGCAGGGCATCCAAACCGGGATCCGTTACGTAGGGTGCGAATGCTCAGACTGGGATCCAAGTCGCTTACAGGGAAAGTCCTTAGACTGGGGCTAAAACCCAAAAACCCATCGTTTAAAAAGGGAGGTATCAGACCTGGATTCCCAACCGGAATCTGTCGCTTATGTGCCAAGTGTTCACACCAGGGTTCGAACCCTGAACCAAGTCGCTAACTTGGCGATCGCTCAGATAGGGGCTCAAATCTGAAATCCATGGCTTACATGGCAAGTACTCAGATAGGGCTCGAACGGGGGATCCATAGCTAACGGGGATAGTGCTCGAACCCGAGCACCTAGTAAAATAAGGGGTACTAATTGTGATAAAACGGTAAAGATGAAACGCCCGATCTAATTGGTTAAACTTAAATTAGTGGTTTCAACATAGTTAGTTGGTCCCACAAGTTATTTAGTTGAGGCAACAACTAATAAGTTGTGGGAACAAGTTATGAAGTTGTCGCCACAAGTTTCTGAGCTGAGGCCTCAACTTAATAAATAAGTTGTTCCCACAAGTTATTTAGTTGAAGGAATAACTTAGTAAGTTAAATGAACAAATTACTAGGTTGAGGTCACAACTTAATAAGTTTTGGGAGCAAGTTATGAAGTTGTGGCCACAAGTAACTAAGCTGAGGTCTCAACTTAAACAGTTGTGGGGACAACGTACTTAGTTGTTTCCACAAGTTTTTTTAAAAATTGTTTCCACAAGTTATTAAGTTGAAGCCACAACTTATGATGTTGTTCCCTCAACTTTATAAGGTGTTCCCACAAGTTACTTAGTTGAGGCCACACTATAAATAAAGAATTGCGGTTGTCACCTCTGTTCCACCGTGTAAAACAAAAAAACACGCATTGCTTTGCTATATCTAACGGAAAACAGTGGACAAATTTATTCTATTGAAACAAAATCTATTACAATAAGCTGTCCAATTTGCCGAAACATCACATAAATGCAAGTCTAAATGACGAAGATACATTTTACAGCAGATTTATTAACTTAATGTCAAATTAGTTCCATACGAACATGGTCCATCATGCGACACTTTTAAAAATGTTTAAAATAATCTTTATTTTACTTTGTGCAAGAAATGTTTAACAAAAATACGTCTCCTGAAAACTTGTGTTTTTGTAGGTTCGACATTTTAAATTGGGACCATCGATATGTAATGATGTTACATGTATGTGTTTATATTTAATGTCATGGACTAAAATATTTATATTAAGATTCTATTAACAATTTCACAATGTTTACACTGTCTTCAAGGAATCTGAAGGGGGAAATACACTAGATCAACCATTGATATCTGTCCATTTAATTCTGTCATTTCACACATCTTTTCAAATACGGTATGCCTTGTCTTTAAATACCATACATCATTCAAAATTACATGGATTATTTCCTATAATATGTTGTAATGCATGTGCTTTTTTATCCTAAGCATAACAATTTTGCTTAACCCTTTACCACTCAGAAACGCATTTTTCCTTGTTTGTTGTTTCTTAAAATCTTGAAAGTTAAATGAAATTAAATACCTTTCTTATTTGATTTAACTTAAAAAGGCTTCATTGCCAACATTGATATACTCATAAGCAGCTAACGCCATAAAACCTGAACACCATGTGACTCACAGGCTGTTCTGTTTTAACCCTTTGCATGCTGGGAAATTTGTTGTCTGCTAAAATGTCTGCTGAATTTCTGAAATTAGCATTTTCTTTGATTTTTTTTCAAAGAATACTATCAGAATAGCAAACAGTTTGGATCCTGATGAGACGCCACGTTTTGTGGCGTCTCATCTGGATCCAAACTGTTTGCGAATGCCTTCAAAATTCGGTTCCTGCACTGAAAGGGTTAATGCTGGTTACATATAACCATTTTCACTTTGTCTTGGAGCAGATAAGGGTTAAGTTATGCCTCTTTGTCACCAATATAGAATTTGCAGCAGTCACGTACTTTGATTATAATTTAGGTATTTAATTGATTCAACTTTTTTAGAGTCTCCTTTGATAAACTACAAATTGGTTACAAAGGTGATAATTGCAAAACGTTTCTTGTGTGAACATGTAAATGTACCAGATCAAAGTAAATAATTGTGATTAGTTTATCTGTACAGATAACTTTGTGGATTGAAATTGTGACATTTCAATATTCAGGGTATCAATGTTTATTGAAATAGATTTGTGACCTGATAATTACATATTCTGTTCAACTGTAATTAACACTGTGGTCTTCAAAGTAGTTATTGCAGTGGAACAAACGATAGGCATAACTATTTTATACAAAAAAATGTCCACTATAGAGGGCAAAAAACAATTGATATTTGATATTATTATGATTCCTTTTCTATTGAACTCCATTATTATCAATAAATGAATTCATATTCGACTGATTTTTCTTAGTCAGGAGTGTTATTTCTTAGTCAGGAGTGTTATTTCTTAGTCAGGAGTGTTATTTCTTAGTCAGGATTGTTATTTCTTAGGAGTGTTATTTCTTAGTCAGTTATATGCTTGTTTGAATAAAATGCATACATTGTTTTTTTCAATCAATTGAACTTTTTTTATGCCCTCAGATCGAAAGATTGGGGGCATATTGTTTTTGGCCTGTCTGTCCGTCCGTCCGTCCATCTGTCTGTCATTGTGTTTCCCAAGACTTTAACCTTGGTTAAAGTTTTGCAATAACTTGCATTATTGAAGATTTCAACTTGATATTTTGCATGCATGTATATCTCATGGAGCTGCACATTTTGAGTGGTGAAAGGTCAAGGTCATCCTTCAAGGTCAAAGGTCAAATATATGGCTTCAAAACAGTGCAATAGGGGGCATTGTGTTTCTGACAAACAGATCTCCTGTTTAATTGTCATATTGCAATTCTAAGAACAAGTCCCTATATAGTAGAAGAAACCTTTTTTATGCCCCTGGATTGAAAGATCAGGGGTATATT